>NC_071989.2:85262500-85402500 GCF_028885655.2 Pongo abelii | reverse complement strand
ACACCTCCGAGGGGTCCAAGGCCAGGTGCCTGAGGATGAGCACACACTTACATTCCCATGACCCCCCAGGACTGCCCACCACCCTTCTCACTGTTCATTTCCCATTTCACAGCTCTAGAAAGTAGTTAGAAGTTCTAGATACTATTCAAGTCAAAGTTTTGTTGTTATTATTATGATTATCGTTAAACAATGCAAAGAAAACATCATTTGCAACAGAGCTTTGTTGGGGGCGGGAAACACCTAGCAGGACACTTCTTCTAGCACCCCTCACACTGCCCCAGCGCCCCACATGCCCCCGCTCCTCTTCACTGGAAAATGAGGACAAGGGAGCAGAGTGGACAAACAGAGGCTGGAAAGGCACCTGTAGCAGCCCAGGGGCTGGTCTGTGGCTGCTGCTTGTCTGAAGTGGGGAATCATACCCCTTCCTCCTCACACAGGCTGTTGAGTTCCTAGAAGAAGAAGAAGGAAGAGCCCTAGAAGGTTCGTGTTTGCGTGTGCTAGAAAGGGAGAGAAGAACTACGGAAGAACCCAGAGGCTCCTGCCCTACCCGGGCCCTGGCATACTGCAAGGTACCCACACATTCCATGGGGACAGGAGGGCTGGGGTCTGCTGCTTCCCTTCAGGTGGGGGATGTTGAATGGCCTGTAGCCTAAAGTTAACGCATGCCTTACCGGCTCTTTAGGCTCTTAGAAGAAGGACTCCGCCTGTGACATATGCCCTCATAATGTGCCCAAGGCACCTGAAAGCCCACTTGGAGCCCACGTGTCTGTGGCTTTCCAACCCACCTGCCCTCAGGGGGAGAGCTTCCTGGAGCAACATTTACCTCAGCCCCCTCTAAGCTCCCAGAGCCCCCGTCCATGAATTGCCTCCACACTTACAACAGCAAATCAGTGCCTTTGCTGCTTCTGACAAAGGACAGCTCCCAACTGCCACATCAGAGCCTCTGTTTCCTCATCCAGATGTCAACACTAGCAAGTCTTCTTTCAGAAGGAGGATGACAGGACACTTTAGGAGCCACAGCAACCACACACAAGGAACGAGTGACTGCCGGGGCAGCTGATCAAGCAGGAAGTCCCACTTATTTGTCCTTCAGGTCCCATACCCTCGCAATGACCTGTGTAGTCTGCTCCTCCACTGGAGGCTGGCCCAGCCCCACAGACTAAGCAGGGAACGCAGTTTGCAACATGAACGGGGTGGAGAAGCCAAAGGTCCAGTTAGCAGATCCCATGGGGTGGCCAGGGAGTGTCATGGAATGGGCATTTAGGCTCACGGGACTGGGGTTCTAATCCTGACCCTGTCACCATCTTGTGTCTTTGGAAAAATCTCTGAACTGGAGTTTCTCATTCTCAAACTGGTGGACTTGATGAGATGATGTCTAAGGCATTCCCTCCTCCTTAACATTCTGGAATCCTAAGAAAGCAGAAGGTATGAGGCACTCCCTGTCCTGTCAAGCTCCAGAAATCCATGGAAAACTCTACAGCAACAAAGAGCTCTCTTCTAACAAGATTTCTGGAATAATAGACTGCTTTAACAAGACTAATGTAATGAGTAAAGTATTCATGAATCCGAAATAATGTATTAAATTTCATATGGCCTTTTAAAATTAAGAGGGAGAGCTGAACAAAATGTACAGTGGACATTATGAACTTAAAAGCCTAGAGAAGTCACTCCATTATGTTTAGTAAATATTTGTCAAACCCCTGCTTCATGCCAAGCACAGTGCTAGGCACTAGGGGCCCAGAATGAATCAGACAGCCACTACCCTCTGAAGAAATCAAGGTATGGCACGGGCAGACCAACGTGTCAAAAATGTCATTTCAAAATGCTTTAATAAAGGTGGTGACAGAGATGTGCCCGGGATGTTCTGGGGCTCAGCCCAGCCTGGGGAAAGTTCTAAAAAGGTTCTCATAGAAAGTAATGTCTGAACTGACTTTGAAAGAAGTACTTCAGGCCTTTTTGCTGAACCCAAAGCTCTACAAAGCTTTCCAACTTCAGCACAATATCTACCTGCACTATTAAGGTTAGGTCAAGTTATTGTTGAGGCTCTTTTATCTTTCCCCACTGGCCAGCAACCCATGAGGACTACTAAGATCAGGAGAGGAGAGTCAAACATTCTTAGCCAATTCCTTTCCAATTATTCTATGCATTGGCATAGGTTTGGGTTAGATTAGGATCTTCAGGCTCAAATTTTAAGTATC
The DNA here is from genome assembly GCF_028885655.2 of Pongo abelii. Classification (NCBI taxonomy): domain Eukaryota; kingdom Metazoa; phylum Chordata; class Mammalia; order Primates; family Hominidae; genus Pongo; species Pongo abelii. The sequence continues at coordinate 85,400,302 of NC_071989.2, read as the reverse complement.
CTGAAGTATATTCCACTGACAGAAAAGCTGACTTACGATCATGGATTAGGATCATTTATGATTCTCAGTCCCTGAACTAGACTAGCCTTGCACCAAAGTGCTCAGTAACCTCCTTAAAGCTCACTTATAGCAGGTAGGGATGGATGGAAGAAGAGAAATGCTGATGCAGCTCTAGGCAGGGTTAGAAAGCTTGAGATCTTCACTGAATTATATTAAATGTCTTAAGTCTACACTTGGTGTGCTCCCCTTGAAGTGGCTTAAATTTATCAAGTTTCTAGATTAAATTAGACTTTCTTTTTAGAAACAAAACAAAAACCTTAGGAAAATATCACTGTAGAGCTACTACATATAAATATTCTGCAGATACCATTATTTTTCATGTTTTAGAAAACAGGAGATATATAAATGTCACTGGGGTTGTGAAAAGAAGATCTTGTTTGTTCCAAAGAAGATTCTAGAACAAAGCACTAAAAGGACTGATTGTGAGCTCCTAGAAGAGAAAACTGGCCTCAAGGTCTTCAGGACAAGTCACAATAAACAAAACACAGAATTATCATAGGCCTAATAAATCTGGAATTAGGGAGGCTTTCCTCTTACTGTATCCTGTAGGCATGACAGAAACAATGTGTGTGATGCCAGGACCTTGGTTGGATTCATAACTAGTTGCAGGACTATCTGGAAATGAGCTGATTTGAATGTGTGTCATCTTAGAAGTTTCATAGTATAATGCCCTAGGGAGCAGCCTTGCAACTTTTTGGAACAAGACAGGGAGGAAAGAGTGTAAGAGAGGGAGAAAAAGAAAATAAGGCAGAAGGAAAGAGAATAAGGGCTCTGACCTTAATTTGATTCTGTTTTGCATTTGTATTAATTTGGAAGATGGTGTAAAGAGCATGATCACCGAAATTGCAGAGTATGCCAATCAGGAAAAGAACTGGGATGCAACAAGTCCTTGCCAAGGATAAGATAATGAGCTAAATACAACAAGATGAAATGTAACTGGGATGAATGCAAGCTTCTATCTATGGGTCCAAAAAATCAATCGTGCAAGTTAAGAGAGACATGAATTAGCTGCAACATTTATAAAACATAAAAATTCTGAAAGACTAAGGCTTTCAATTGACTATAAGCTCAATGGCAATGGGGCCAAATAATCAAATGGGATTTTAGATTAAAATGAGGGAGTTGATGGTTCTCTTTTACTCTAAACTCCTCAAACCACATCTGGAAAATTGTGTCCAGTTCTGGGCCTCATGCTTCAAGAAGATGGTAGCAAAGTGGAACGTGTCCAGAGGAATAACCAGGAGAGAAAAAACCCAAGTGTTCTCCTGGAAAAGAGAAGATAAGAAGGACAAAAGTGCTGACTTCAACTGTTCAAAAGGAATTGGATTTTGGGGGGAAACAAATCTGAGACTGATATAAGGAAGAACTTTCTAACAAAGCTATTGAGAATTAAAATGGACCACCTTGGAAGCTAGTGATGTGCCATCAGGAGAAGTGTTTTAACACAGGCTGAAGGCCACTACTGTAGAATGAGGTAGAAGGGTCCCTCTCTATATACAGGTTTTCTTTATAGATTCTTGCGGGAAGTATTCTCTGTCAGGCATCATGCTAGGCACTGGGGATGCCAGGACATTGTGCCTTCCATGAATGAGACAGATCACAATCATAGCCCAACAAGACACGTGTGGTCCTGGATATAGGAAAAATAAGTACAATAATAAGCAAGGGAAAGGGAGTTACTAACACTGCGGTGAAGATGAATTCTTGGCCGGCCAAAGCAAAGGAGAGAGTGGTGCACTGGCATCCAGCTGGGGAAGTTCCTTGGTGTGTTGGGATGGAAACAGTCCGGTGGGAGATGAGACCGCAGAGGTGGGCTGGGGCTGGGTTGTCAAGGACCTTGGGCCGTACAATAAATGAGCTCGCTTTCGTTCCGGGAGGGGGAGAGATAACTGGCAGGGACTCCTTAAAATAGAGATGTAGGACAGTGATTCTGGTGACAGAGAAGGTGGACTGAACTCAGGAGAAATTGGTGACAGGAAGACTGGTTAGTCATTTCCAGTTCTGAGGTACTTGATTTCATAGGATGATAGTAAATGTGAACATCTTTGGATGAAAAATGCTTTTACAGGAGGCTAACAACAAGAGGGCAGCTCTGTGCAGAAACAAGTTGTTTGTCTATGAAAATGAGCAGAAAATGTCTAGGCAGACCTGGCTGTGTGATCCCAGGTCATGAAGACCTGGTCAAGGACACAGTCAGGACTGAGCAGGCATGTTTTCCAGGGAAAGTAGCATTACAGAGTTTCTGAATGAGCCCGTCAGCATTGGACAAATAAGTCTTGCTTGAACTGAATATAAACTTAAACAGGGAATTGGAGAGAAATTGATAGATGGCTTTCCAGCCTTTGAAGCTCTCAAAGACACTAAGACGTGAGAAAAAGAAAAGCTGCCTCTGCCATCAGGAGCCTGTCTGGCCCTCACAGCTAGGCCTTAGTAGTCTCCTGTTGAACATAGACACTTTCACAGAACTCCAGACAAGGCCACTCTGTGAATATGATGATAAGGCAAATCAAGACCCCTTCATAGTCGTGTCTGAACTCAAACCAGAACAAGAACATTGTCCAAACCACAAAAATGATCAGACATTCCCTTATCAGGCTAATAGAAGCGACTGCTGCTGCTTTGCCAATTACAGCTTTAGCCTCTCTTCATTCTTCTCATCTTTTAGATAAGATTTGTTAAGATAATCAAAGATTTATCTTGTTTCCTGATGGAATCCAATGCACAGCAGAACCCTATTTCCTTGAACGCTCCTCCAAATCACCTAACTAAAGTCCAAATCCTATAAGTAGTCCTTTCTAACCCCCGTTACTGAGCTGCCTCATGGTTCCTCATGGTGCATGTTCTCTTTCCTTGCAATATGTCAACAAATCCATTTGTTCCTGGTGGTCTGTGTCAGGAACACATTGACATACCATTACATTATACTTTATCCCGAGCTTTCTTCTCAGGGGTTCTAGTGTCTCTGAGATTTTCATGTAAAATGTTATACATTACTAGCAGTGGTGGGCTAGTCCATGGACTGTTTTGAGCACAGGCCTAGGCTGTCCTCTTGTCCACCTGATGCATTCCAAAACCAGCTCAAATATCAGCAGCTTTTAAGAAGATTCCTGATATCTCTTCCTTGAAATGACCCATTCTCTGAGACCCTACTGCACATGATATGAGCCTTGTTTGGCAAATATTTCACGGTGTTGTAAACATTTTTAAGCACTCTTCTATAAGAAGATTGTGAACTCACTGAGGGCAAGGACTCTGTCGTATTCATTTTTGTGTCTCCAGTGTCTAATGTAATAGCATGCAGAAAGTTCACTAAATGAATAAATGAATAAATGATCAAATGAATAAGTGAAATGTTAGACTTGGAAGGAACCTAAACAATCATCTATCCCAGAGTTCTCAAACTCAAATGCCTAGTGGGGCCCAGCAGTGATAGCTAGAGAGGGGCCTGTGGCTACATGGCAATCCATGCCCCATCAGTGACAGTGAGTCTTTCCCAAGAATATGAGTTCACTGTTGCCAGATCTTCTGAATTTTAAAGAAAAGCTAGATATCTCAAACTTTAAAATGTTTAAAAATACTTGGTGAGCCTAATAAAATATGTCTGTGGGCCAGGTTTAATTTCTGGGCTGCCAATTTGTGACTTCTGATCTTGGCCAACCTCTAATTTTATATGCAAAGACACTGTGGTCCAGAGAGGTTAGGGGCATTCCTGAGGTCACCCAATTATCAGTGGCAAACAGACTCCAACCCAGGAGTCTTAAGAATTCCAATTCAAATTAGTATCTCCTGATCATATTCTGGGAGCAGGGCACTCAGATCTCATACTCTCATTGAAGGCAAAGTGCAGGCACTTAGGATGATGGAAAACATGCGCAAAAATCTAAGAGGTAGCATCTAGACTTTGCTAATGGTTCCCTATGTCAGGTTATATTTTTAAATAATCCTAAATATTTTCTTCTCTTTCCCAATGCTGTGTCTGTTTCCTTCTCACTAGAAAATTTAATTATATACATTTTAGTTTAAATTTTGTTCCTACCAGCGTAATACCCATAGCTATATAAAATGTTAAATTATACTACAAGGCCTATAGTGACACCTCGCAATTGCTTGCCCCATACCTTACCAGCCCTCAGTCCTGCTCTCTTCAAATTTTTTAGTTGCTGAAAAGTCTTTTTAAATTCATGGTGCTCCAGTTTCAACCTAGAAACACATGCCCATCTGCTCTAGGACATTTTCTTGTATCATTTATTTGAAATTGTTCTTCTCGTTTTCTCTGTTATCTACTAGAATTCCTATTAGTTAGGTCTTCTAATTTTCTTTCCTTCCACTTCATTTTAATCTATTTCTCTAGAGACTTCCTCAGCATTATCTTACAGCCCTACTATTGAATCTTTCACTTCTACTATTACACTTTTAAATTCCCAGAGGTTTTTTTTCCCCTCACTCTCTGAATGTTCTCTTTGGAATGTCGTCCTGTTTTTGTTTTGTGGCTTCAGCAGTGTCTCCTATCTCCTGATAATTGTGCTTTGTCTGTTGATTTGTTTGAAGTTGCTTATGTTCTGGTCTGTTTTCTCTGAGTTCCTTTTTATTCTGTTTGTTTCCGTCGCTACTTTTTCCATTAGAAGCTTTCCTCAAATGTCTGATAGACTTTGGTTATCTAATCATATTTAAAAGTGAGGCACTAGAGGAAGTAAATACATGAATAAGTAAATAAGCAAAGCACTACAATTCTGATAATAAGTTCTGTGTGCAAGGTGGCCTTTTTGACTGGTGGGCTTTACTGTACAGCATCCAGCTATTTTTCTCAGGGGATTTCCAATGGTCAAGTCTGTGGCTAATTTTATGGAAGAAGAATCCTCTAGATGCCTTCCTGAGAGGTAAGAACACTGGTTCCCAGTGTTCTGAGAGCCAAATAGAGGAGGAGGAGGGTTGGAGAACTCGCCATTCAGTATGTAGATTTTCACTTCACTCCCCATGTTTCTAACATTCTGCCTCATCCCTATCTTGACTTGTGTCCCCAAATCCTTTCTGGTTCAACATCTCCAAAGGGAAAATCTCTAATCTAATTTGAGTGGTTGTGGGGATAGAGGGAATAATTTATATTTATTTATTTATTTTCGAGATGGAGTTTTGCTCTTGTTGCCCAGGCTGGAGTGCAATGGCGCGATCTAGACTCACTGCAACCTCCGCCTCCCAGGTTCAAGCAATTCTCCTGCCTCAGCTTCCCAAGTACCTGGGATCACAGGCATATGCCACCACACCCAGCTAATTTTGTATTTTTAGTAGAGATGAGGTTTCACCATGTTGGCCAGGCTGGTCTGTAACTCCTGACTTCAGGTGGTCCACCCACCTGGGCCTCCCAAAGTACTGGGATTACGGGCAAGAGCCACTGCACCCTGCCTAATTTGTCTTTAAAAAAGACTTGACCAAGCCTCTTGTTTGCAATCCCTCCTGACACTACCACCCTTAGAGACGCCTATGGTATTTCTAGTTCCCAAAACTCTCCGAGTTTCTGTGAGACGCGTTGCTTTGTTCCTTGTTAATTTCCCCCACAGAGGGCTGAAGCTTCAGTTTCGGGGGGTCTGCTAAGTCAGTTACTCTTGGTACTTACGCATTCTAGCTTCCAAAATTTGCTTGCACTTATCCTCTGCTGTCACCTCCTCTCTTGCTGTCTGTCTGTTTTGATTGGTACCTTCTTTATTCCTTTACCATCATTTCAGAGAATCTTCCATAGAGAGCACAGACAAATACATTTGTTTAATCCACTGTGCGTAATAGGAAGTTTTCCTAGGAAATTTAGGTTTGATTTTTAAGGCCTGTTAATCTAAAATCCACCTTGACTAGGTGGGTACACGGACAGTGACAACCTGGCCCATTCCATATTCTTAACATCCTTGTTAAGAATACATCTTTCTGATGAGGCTACAGACAAAAACGGCTCTTTGATTCCTCTTGCATAACATGATTTGATGGAGATCTAGCAGATCTATTTGTGATGTGACTACTCCAATTCTGAATAAGCGATGTTGTAATACTTCTCATTATATTTCCTGATTTTATCGAAAGGCTCACGTGTCAACAGTGTGAAGATTTTAAACCTGGCCTAATACTTTTAAAATTCTGTGCCTTTTCATAGCTGAGTTGCACCTTACTTACATATGCAGTTATATTTACATAAGCATAATGCTACTTTGGACTGAGTTATAAGAGAGTCCTGTAACATTCTTTATGAAGTCAGTGCCTGTTACCATCAATAATAAGGGGTGTGTGGTATATGCCACCAGATTTGGCCCATGATAAAGAACTTCTGTTACTAGCAATTATGGCAGTGGTAGTAGGGATATTGGAGTGGTAGTGGAGGTATTGGGGACATGATCAAGGTGACAGTAATAGCCTGGGCAATAGTGAGACCTTCTTTCTGCATTTTTTTTTTTTAACTAGCTGAGCGTGGTGGCTTGCGCCTGTGGTCCCAGCTGTTTGGGGAAGCTGAGGTGGGAGAATCACTTGAGCCTGAGAGGTCGAGGCTGTGGTGAGCTGAGATCACACCACTGTACTCCAGCCTGGGTGATAAGCAAGACCCTGTCTCAAACAAACAAACAAACAAACAAACAAACAGTAATTGAGTGGTCTTTGTAAATTAATTAAATTATCTTTATTTACTTACTACTCTTTGACTCTTTATTATACAATCTAAAACATTTGGGATAAGCCACCATAAATAAAGTTATGTTCACAATTCTGGGTGCCCATTTGTAGCCTTACCCAAGGAGTGTCAGATGCTAGGAAAACCAGGCCATTACAGTGTGACCAAAAGAGGCCACCACTGTTTTTCATGGTGGTCCCTCCGCCCTACAGAACAACCAGGTTTGACTCATATAACTGAAAGTGACAATTATATAACTACAACCATGCCCACTTATCAATCAATCAATATCTATGTTCCAAAGCTTGGTACTGGGGGTTCTGAGGGACACAAAAGGAGACAGTCCTTTATTCTTGAGGAACTTACCAATAGTACTAGGCAATGTAGGGTGAGCTTCCGTGGGCATGATGGGTTTAATTTAAGAGGGAGAACTTAGAATGGAAAGCAATGAAGGGACTGGGACATTCTCATTGTACTTTGTCTGTGTCCTAGTCATAGGATTTTTAGTACATGGCATTGTTGTTATTTGCCTACTACACGATGTCGTCTCCATTGAGGACATGGGACTTGGTCTCTTCATCTTTGTCTCCCCAGCAATTTGCATATGGATAGTGCCTGGAACATTCGATAAATGTTTATTGAATGAAAGAAAGAATGAACGAGCAAATTCATTGGCAGAGGGTGGTGGTGTTGGGGGCGGGGGGTAGGCTACCTCTTTTTTTTTTTCCTTTTTTTAATATATATATACTTTTATTATACTTTAGGTTCTTGGGTACATGTGCACAATGTGAAGATTTGTTACATATGTACACATGTGCCATGTTGGTGTGCTGCACCCATTAACTCATCATTTACGTTAGGTATATCTCCTAATGCTATCCCTCCCCCCTACCCCCACCCCACAACAGGCCACAGTATGTGATGTTCCCCGTCCTGTGTCCAAGTGTTCTCATTGTTCAACTCCCACCTATATGATAAAGGGGATAGGCTACCTCTTAAATGACCTATAGGAAACAGGCAAACAAGACAGGAGGGTGTTCCTGGTGCAGGAAACTGTGATTGAAGTATGCAAGGGGGTATTCTGAAACAAATCTTGCTGGAATACAGGGCTCAGTGGGTGAGCAGTGGGAGATAAGTTTGGACATGAAGATGAGCCAGATTATTGAAAGACTTGAAAACAGGTTCATAGAGTTTGGACTTTATTCTCTATGAAAGGGTGAGATGTTGGTGTATTTAGCATACAAGATGAATTTGATGAGAGCAGGGTAATATTAACATTAGCTTGTCTGCCCCAGGCAGAATGAACTGATTAGGCAAGGGACTAGAGCCAGAGCAGATAGTTTAGGAGACTACTGTGATAATCCAAGTGAAAAATGATGATGGCCTCGATGGAGTAGTTGGTGATTGAAAAGGAGAGACAGAAACAGATGCAATACAAGAAAATCTATAAGAATAACCTATTAAAATGAAAATCCTAAAAAAATTTTGCTGGATAAACCCAAGTTAGGAGGTTTTGTTATCTCATCACTTTCCAGCAGTTTTTGTAGTGTGAAGACTTTTTTCAGCATACACTTTTCTGAAAAAAACAGATGACAAGGGGAGCCCATATATGAAGGCTTCAGCCCAAAATGTTCAGAGTAAGGAACCAAGGAAAGGGTTCCTGTAGAGGGATTGCTATGGCTTTGCTTCCTACAAGCTTCTCCTCTGCCGAGAGGAAGCCCACAAACTGCAGGGAATCTGACTTTCTCTAGGAATGAAAGGCTATGTTTGATCTTGGGGTGGGGACGGGCCTGGGGAGGGCAACCATTTCCTGCAGTCTCACAAACCACCGGAATCTTCTCTGTGGATTTAATTAGATCCAATACTTAGTGAACGATCATATTTCCAGCCCTAAACCTTACAAATTGGTCTTGAGCTATATACAATGATGGTGACAAATGTTTCCTGGGGGTTGAGGGTGGGAGGTGGGGGTAGGAAACACACACACAAAAAAACCCCACAGCAACTTTTTTTTCTTTTTCTTTTTCTTTTTTTTTTTTTTTTTTTGAGACAGAGTCTCACTCTGTCACCCAGGTTGGAGTGCAGTGGCTCGATCTCACTGCAACCTCTGCCTCCTGGGCTCAAGCGATTTTCCCACCTCAGCCTCCTGAGTAGCTGGAATTACAGGTGTGCACCACCACACCCAGCTAATTTTTGTATTTTTAGTACAGACGGTTTTTGCCATGTCGGCCAGGCTGCTCTTGAACTCCTGACCTCAAGTGATCCACCCGCCTCGGCCTCCCAAATTGCTGGGATTACAGATGTGAGCCACCATGCCCGGCCAAAAAAACAACGTTCTGATTTAAAAGAACTGGAGTGGTAGTTTTTTTTTCTTTTTTCCCCCCAGTCTTGATTTTCACCAACATTTTTACTGTGGAGGTTTAGGTCATGTGAATACCAAAAGGATTAACATTTTAGACCATTCCAAAAAAGCTTTTGCAGTGGGAATACTGTCCTGTTCATAATAAGCACAACAAAAAACTTACAGATATATTTATATAAAGGAAAAACCGAAATAGGTGTAGGGTAACATTGAAAGCTTAATGCTTGCACAAAAGTCCTCTGTTTAAATTTCTTTTTAAAAATGAACTCACAAAAAAGGTGCAAAAATTAATACTGTGTCCTGGTCCTAAGCTTGAGGCAGATCCTGCATCTTCAATTTAATCTTCTTTTGTGTTCCTTATTCACCCCAGTGATTAGAGGTGGCCTTAAATTTCAGCACTTAAGTGGTGCTTCATGACTTCTTGAACAGGTTAAATAAATAATATCTATATCCCCCAAATTTAACACGATGTGTTGTTAAATGAAGAAGAGAATGAACTATTATCTTTTGTATTTGAAGATGATTCTACTCATGGTGATCACTGATCATGTGTGCAAGCTAGAAAAAGATGTGAATGACTTGCTCCTTTTCATGCTGTAATCGAAGGAGGTCTGGGCTAATTTTCAACTCTGCCCTCAAGATCCTTCTTTACATGTTATCTTAATACTAATGTCACAATAATACTACTACTGCTACTTATAACAATAGTGATCATGATGCTGCTGCCACCAACAACAGTATAATAGTAGGAGACTTAATACCCAATATTTTTGTTGGATCTTTTATCAAAATACTGTGATATGGGCAAGGATGTTATTGCCCCTATTTTCTGAACATTGGACACCAGGGTCATCTGTCTTTTACTGTTCTCAAGAATATTTAAATTAAAATGGAAAAACACCTATTTAATTCACTTTAAATATTAGTAAAATAATATCTTTGCACTGTTCAAATTCTGTCTTAAGTGACAAATTCTTCTATTTGTTTCCATCCTCAAATGATACCTTTCCATCCACAAAAAACTGAACCAAAGACACAGCTCCCATTTTCCTATTCGTTTTTTCATATGGAATTTTAATGGTGATTTTATTCCAAACCTTGCACAAACATAAATACTGCATTAAAGGAAGATGAATTTATTTTGACCTTTACTGAAAATGCACTGTGAAACAAAGCACTTAAGCATTTATAGCCTGTTAGACACTCACATTACCCACTTCCACGTAGATAAGAAAGTCTTTCCCAGCAAAAGTAATGTTCACAAGTAGAGCAGTTTTACAGGGCACTTAACTGCAAAGCCAGATATTATCGTGTTCTTCACTATGAGTCTGTTTTGCTTGGTTTTGTGCATCTAAGATCTATAGAAATTAAGGGAGTATCTAAAATGTTACATTCAAGAATCATAGAGGATGACTTTTTTGATGGGTTTTGATGAAAATACAGGATATCTGCAACAAAATACTTGGGGAAGAATATTTATTAGAAAGGAGATGGAGTGTTTGGGGATTTTGTTTGGTTTCTTTTGAACTAGTTTCTCCCATCTCCCTCCTGTAAAGAAATTGGTGGCATTGTTTCAGTAATTTTTGGTTAAAAGTGGGTTCCAATTCTATTTATAATTATTAACATACCCTGTCCCCTTAAAATAGACCACCTTTTCTTTGCATGGGCAGAAATGAGTATTTTGTGCATTTTATTTTTTGCCATGATCCTTCTTCAGTCATAAGCCTCTGACTGCAGAGCTATTTCCTCCATCCAGATTCTCGTGTCAGAGAGTTGAGATGTTAAACCACAGCAACCATGAAACTTTAAAATCTCTGATGCATGATGAATGGGTGCTGGGCAAAGCAGCTTAAAATCTATGCTTTTGCTTCTCTTTAAACACTTTAAATTGACAGCGCCATAGATCAAACATTTTTACTGAGAGGAGAAGCTTTGGCAATTTAACTTAAACAAGTGCACAGTTACCATCATCTCAAGACCTCACCCCTCCACAATTACCCCTTCCACCTAGCAGATTGGGTACATTTCTCATTGAGAGCAAGTGTGTGTGTGTGTGTGTGTGTGTGTGTGTGTGTGTGTGTGTGTGTGTGTGTGTGTGCGCGCAGTTATACTACAGGGCAGCGGCCTGTAACCGGGCGGGTATAACACCCCACGCAACTTCCCCCACCGACCCCCATCCCACCCAGTCTCACTCCCAAGGAGATGAGCGGGGGGATTCCGCCCGCGGCCCGGGACGTCGCGGAGCATGCGCTATGGTCCCGCCTCCGCCCGCCGCTACCACAGCCTTCCCCCTCCCCTCTCTCCTCTTCCTCCTCCTCCTCCTCTCCCTCCCCACCCCCATCCTGGAGCAGCGAAGTTGGCGCGCTGCCCATTCAGGCGTTCAGCGTCAGCTCCTCAGGGATCAGCAGGCAAAGTCACAGTCTGCACAAACAGAGCTTTCAAATTCATAAAATTCATAGGATTTTTCACAAATGAATGAACACAATTTTCTACCAATTTCCTCATTATGCAAATATGCAAAATATCAAATTTAGGCCAATTAGGGTCCTCCACAGTCCCAAATTCACCCGTTTAAGCCATAATTGCAGAAACTATCAAATAATTACGGTCGCTAATTGGAAATATTTGTGACAGATACAACAAATTCTTGCACAAATTACATTTCATTCGAGGAACCACTGCGCGCCACTGAAATTTTATCGAAGTCTAATTTAACTTACATAATGAGTTGAATTGAGTACTTGTTATCAAATTTGAGCAATTCATAGCCCCGTAATGTGGAATGATCAAATAAATTAAAAGGGAATTTATTCAATATTTTGTTGTGATCCTTTTCTCGGAACCATTGCTGTTTTGCAGGGAATTTCCTCCTCCCGCGGCCCGGGGCGGGTGCCTGGTGTCACTGAAGCCCCGGCGGTGCCCGCGGCGGCGGCGCGAGGAGGCTGCGGGTGGCGGGGAGCCGGGAGCAGGGAGCGAGAGTGCAGAACCCCAGCCCCGAACCGCAGCAGCCTCCGCGCCGCGAGCAACCGGGCTGACGCCCGGTCGGCGTCCCGCTCCGCAAGCTCCCGGCTGTCGGAGGCCCGCTCGGGCCCTTTGCTTTGTTTTCATTAATTGGGTGGAGGGGTCACCGAACACTTCCGGGTGAAGCAAGGGGGAGTCCTAGAAAGGATTTGACTTCTGGAAGTGTAAACACACGCGCGCGCACTTGCACACACGCCTACACACACGCACTTCTGGCGCGCGCACACACGCACACATGCACACCGCGCACACCCACACCACACACGCACACGCCACATATACACTTGATCACACGCGCACACGCCACGTGCAGGCACACACATTGTCTCTCTTACACACCCACCACACAGACACACACCCACATACACGCGCGCGCGCGCACGGGACCGCCCGCACCTCGCGCCGGCCTGTAAAAGCCCTGCTGGAGTAGAGCAGAAGGGCGCCCCCTCGGAGTTCCTCTCTCCCGAGCCGGCCTGCCAAGGGTTAACTGCTGGATGGAGGGTCCTGCGATGGTCGCGCGCACAGTGTCCCACGGGCACAATCACACACAGACACACACTTACACGCACTCTGGGAGAGGGAACGCGCACTCGCGCTCCCTGGCCTTTGTGTGTGTCCTCGGGAGAGGTCCAACTCCGAGTAAATTGAATGGCACTCTAACCAGTAGTCTAAGCCCTCCTTGACACGCGAATCCACGCAGCCCCTCTGCACGCATGTCCCTCGCGTGCGGCAAACACACGGGCTGCCGGGATCACCCTCTCCCGAAGGTCAGCCTTGCAGACAGGGCATTCATTTTCCCTTTGCACAGTCGCGCAACACACTCACTAGCACATTTTTTTCCAACTGCCTGTGGCCTCGTTGGCGGGTTATAAATGTCTCCTTCTCCCTGTGATTTGTTTAATCCGTGGAAATGGTGCTGGTCCTATGTAAACAAGCCAAGTGCGGAATGAAGGCAGTCACCCATGCGTGGCCAGCCTGCCTATTTGTCAGAAAACCTTCATAAATACTGAGCCGGGGCTGGACAAGGATGTGATGTCTCCATTTTTGCCAGGAAAGGGCACGAGGAAGACAAAGCGAGGCACGGCAGCGTGTAACCTTTAAGGGACAGATAGTCTGGGAGCTCGGAGGGAGCTCTTGGGCTAATTCAATGCGGGAAAATGACGGATGCGGCGCTGACTGAGCGCCTGGCGTCGGCTGGGCGGGAGGAGACAAGGCCCGGGCGTTTTTATACCAGGGAGCACACAGATAAGGGCCACATTGCCTCAGGCCAGGCCCGCGAGCCCGAGGCCTTATGAGGCCTTACGGCTGGGCCAGAGTTGCTTCTTCAGAAGCGAATCTCACACACCCGCAGGTCTGCAGGCGCGCCACCCCTCCTAGTAAACCCGTCCAAATATTTTATTTCCAACCTCACCTGGTTTCATTCAAAACAAATTCCTGGTGTTCCGGGCAGGTAGCCTTGGAGCAGAGCTGCGGATCTATCTCTCGATTTGTCAAAACGTCCGTGGGTGACCTGTCCAAGCTCTATTTGCCCACCCCTAGACTTATGATCCAGCTCCCAAACCTGTGCTTTAAAAAAAAAAAAAAAAAAAAAAAAGAACAATGCATATGTGGCTAATTACACACTCCTAACAAAAGCAGTAATTACCTCCTGTAATTATCATCGTCCTTATTTAGAAAAAATGTGAGAAAATGTTGAATATTAAAACATGAAAGCAGCTATTAATCAAACCTTTACACCTTCTTTAACTCAGGCGTAATGGTGGGTATTATCATAAATCTACTCTGATAGTAACACAAGAATAATGAGTTCAGTAATGATAGCGATGATGATCATAATGATTTTAACCAACAAAGAATGGTGTAGATTTATTGCTAATAATGTGGTACAGGAACCTCTTTCATTAAAATTACCTATGTGTGTTCTCTTCGCTGGGGTAAACTGCGTGTGTGTGTGTGTGTGTGTGTGTGTGTGTCTGTGTGGGGTGTTGCCACCTTCCTCTGTGGCTAAAGATCAAAGCTGGTTGTGTGCAGCGTATTGACCTCTCTCTGGAAAGCCTTTATCTGAGTCTCTGTCTGGATGCAGGGTCCTCCCTTCTCCCCTTAGTAGAATCTAGTTCAGAGACTCTTAGAGGGCTGGGGTGGATGCGGGAGGCCTAGGGCCTGGAGAGAAAGCATTTTGTGGGGCAGGCCTCCTCCTCCTCCGATCTACCCAACTCCTCACCCCTGCACCCTCTCCAGAGAAGGTCACTGTGGGGGAGTGGAGAATGGCTTTGGCCATGGTAGATCTTCCAGGTCACAGTCTCAGAAGAGGGGCGGGGTTGGTTTGGGGCTTTGATTGATACAATGAAAAGAGGAAGGGGATAAGGATTCAACCCTTGAAGCTCCAGCTTTAAACCTTGTTTTCTCTTCCAAAATAAAGGGAAGCGCTCCAGGTAGCCTAGGGCCTAGGCTTAGAGACCGTTAGCCATTCAGAAGCACGAATGCTAGGGTACCAGCCGGGTGGAAAATACAATAAAGAGAGGGAATGTTCAGTTCACCTGAATGTACCCTTGTTTTTAATGAAATTAACTTGGCATTTGTCCTTTGCAAATATTATGAAAATTATCAGTGGAAACCCCTGTTTTAATGTAAACTTTTTAAAAAAAGACCCCACTTTGGGACATAGTGCTCCATTTCAGTGAGCGGGAGCCCCAGGAGTTCAAACTCCCAAACCTAATTTTGCCTCTGAATTTTCAGTCATAAGCAATTCTCCAAAGCAAATCATAAACCTTTAGGGCTTATGAGGTTTCATAAGCAGGAGGCTCTGTGAGCTTGAACTCCCAGAGACCAGTCAGAAAACATAAGTATCCCTCCTGGAGTCCCTGCCCAGGAAAAAGTGTAAATGTAAATATATTTAGTAGGTTTCATAGACTAGTCTGGTTATATTTTCCTAAATGCCAACCTTTCCAATTAACTGTAAAATTCTGTCAGTTATGGAGTATAGAATGCAGTGGTGACATAATTAGGACTTATACATAATAAATAATATATCTATAGTATTTTAGCCTCCACTACCAGTTATGAGATCAGTGTGTGGGCCAATTAACTACAGCGGATTTTTTTAAATGAAGGTACTATAAACACACTGGTTTTAGATGTCCTAATTAGTAACTTGCTCATTAATTAACTTTTTGATTAATTGTGTAGCAATCTAATTTGTAGATGAGCCACTTAAAGAGTGATACCTTGTAATTCTTTTTTCTGTCTTTAAAATTCCCCCGTAAAATGTAATTTTGTATCCAGCTGGCCTCTTAGTTGTGGAAATTCTCTGCTTAAAAGATGCTCCGCTTTTGGTCTAAAACGAAATGTCACTTAATCCTTTCCTATCTGGACAGGACAGTCTGGCTGGAGGGACAAGGTGAGGAATAGGAGTGAGGCAGGTGGGGGGACAGGCAGGCAGAGTTCTGCTAAGAATATGAGGAAATGGATAAAGGCCAAAAGTACTCTATACATTTAGCCTAAACATAATTCCCCCTACTTTATAAAGAAAAGAATAGAGAAAGCACTTATGACTTTCATCATGACCAATTCTCAAATCCAAAAACCATTTTAGGGGAAAAGAAATAATTTTTAAAGAAAACTTATGGTGGCCTCCATACCCCTATCATGGACTAGCCCAGGGGATAATTTAATGCAGTGGACAAAGGGCTAATGGCCGATTTCAATAGAGGCCGCCTCACACTGGAACATCCCGGGGCTGTTTTATTAGCATCAGAAAGGGCACCAGGTCCCGTTTCCACCAGAGCTATTGTTGCCCGGGTGTGTCGCCAGTCCTATCCTGCAGAAAGCCTTTAGCCCTGATGGCAGATGATTCTCTAAGTGAATAGAGATGAAGGCAAGGATATTAAGTGACTCTATAAAACATCCCGGACACAATTGTGTGATTGATGGAGGACAAAGTGGGAACAGCAGGACACAGGATCCTGGGAGAAGCAGCCTTGTCAATGCAAGAAACCCATCTCTGGAAACAGCTTCTCCTGGAGGAGTTTGCAGTCTATTTGTATGAGTAATCAGCTGGGCCCCCTCTCTGTCAGCCCTGTTTACTCACTGATTTTCTCAACAAGACAACCATTGACACTGGATGGATGGGGCTAATCTGGCGCAGAACTGGCGGCTTCGCAGAGGCTACAGGTCGAAAATAGAGCGCGGTGCCAGCTTCACCTCGCCTAATCTAGCGGCTAATATTTATTAGAGGCAATTTATACCGCTGCTCTCTCAAAGAGCAAGGAAGTCCTGGATGCAATTAATAACATGGGCAATAACCACAGACAAACAAATAAATAAGGGTTTGTGAGCTGTTTGGTTGGCTTTAAGGGAGGGTGGGGAGAGGACAGGGTTGGCTTTGCCACCTGGAACTGCAAGGAGAGGAAGTAAAGGTAGCCTTGAAGCCCCTGAAAAGGGGCATTCTCTTTGGCCCCCTCATCCAATCTCAGGGCAACAACTCGGCTGCAAAATGGCTTAGAAACCTGCACAAATGCACGTAATTCCACATTGCATCTAACAGAACTTGTACACAGACACCTGCCCTCGCAGGCAGAGGTGCGTGCGCACACTGCCATTGTAAATATCCAGCTTATGCGCTTCCCTACACTGGGCGGAGGGAAACCCAGATCACAAGCCTTGCACCGCACTTAGCAGCCAAGCCCTGCAGCCACCTAGAAGAGTGGCTATCTGGGAGCTACAAACTGGGGAGGTGTGGGAGAAAAGAGAATGAGGATGGGGCACTAGCCGGAGGAGGCCTCAGGACCCTCTTCCTAAAATCGATATTCTAGGATTTGAGACCTGTTAGTACAGATGCTGACAGTTGTTAAGTTCGCAGCGTTTGGATGTTTAACATGATTTTGCCGGGCCAAGCTGGGGAGAAACAGAAAAAGAGAGTGAGTGTGCTCCCGATGGTGCCTTGTGGGCCTCAAGTGGGTATAAAATCACCGACAGGCGTACATTGTAAAGGGATGGTAGGAAGCAGCATTGTTCTTAACCGGGAGCCCTTGCAGCGGGGGCGGCTGCACAAGCGCTGACCTCGCCGCAGCCAGGGCCTGCAGACCGCAGCCTGCCAGGAAGGGAGCCCTTTGCCCTCGCGCCTTGGTCTCCCCACTCGCCCTCCCCGACCCCCTCTGGGCCAGCGGGCGCCCGCGCCTTGCTAATTGCTCGGCTCCCTTCATGCACACATCTCCACTAATTTTACATTTCTCATTCTGCGGGTAGCTGGAAAGCGGCTCAGGGAATACGGTTCCTTCTCTTAGCTACCGCATGAATACAGTAAGTGGTGGCCGTCCAGGCCTCCCTGGCCGGGAGGTTTGGTAAATTAGCAGCTTGGCTGTATAATCAGGCGTTCGCCATTGAGGCCACAGTGCTGTACCCGTTAACCAGGTGAGATTTCATCATCTAATGGGTTGGGAGGTGTGACCGAGCTGCTAAGTTAGCAATTAAACTTCACAAATATCATTGGATTGCATTCTTTTTTTATAGGCCAAAGCCACGTCACCCCAGGCATAAAAGAAAAAAAAAAACAACTTTCCAAAATGTACACACTAAGGGAAAAGCTTTTGTGAAACACATGAAATGAAAAAACATGGTTTGGTACCTAAACACATTATTTGAATTATATTATCCTATAAAATACAGACCTCGTAGTTATGGTTCTAGGTCTGGAAGGGCCTGTTCTGCCAGCCAGTTCTCCAAAGGCAGGGCAGGATATATAAAACATATTATATTAGGTAATATCTAATATAGGACAGAAAAATCTGGGAAATAATAGAGATTTGTTCCTTTGGGTCTATTGTTTAGATTTATTATTTTAATGAGAATTGGAATCAAAGAGAAAAGGGCAAATACTCAGGTAAAAGGTTATTCCAAGCCTGTAACAGCCAACAAGAGCCAGCTCCCCAGGTGCCTGTGGGACCTGAACCCCTGCACCTCCACCTTGATCTTTAAGGTGTAGCCATATTAGTTGGGGCTGGTGACCAAAATATTTGGTGTACATTAGGAGATCCTACTTAGATTTTCTTCCTGGAAACAAGTAAGCTCTCCTCTTGATGTTGAGAATTCCCTGTGTCTGTAGGTATGTGGAATAAATATGTAGTATCTCTAATAGAGAGAGATAGATAAAGACGGTGCAAGCAAGACCTAGTAGATTCTTCTGAGTGTTAAATGCCTAAATGGAAACGTAACAGAAAATATTATTAGCTTTATCTGCCGACACCAGGGACGCAGGTTAAAGTATTTTTCATTTAATTTGATAGAGAATAAAGCACTTAAAGCACTTGATGATTTATTGATCAAATAGAAATCAGGCGCCAGACAACAGCTCCTTATTTAATCCCCATTCACACGATTAAAAGCCAAGTGAACTTTTTTTTTTTTAACAATTTGCTCAATAGGCTTTATGCTATATAAAGAATAAAAAGAGAACCGTCCTTCTGACCTATAAATCTCTCCTTTGGCTAATATGAATGACTACCGGGCACGTGAACCTCCATTGAACTGTAAACACTGTTTTAATGGACAGTAATGGCCCTATGATTTTTAGCTATTGTTCCAAAATGACTACCATGTTTATTGCCATCATTAAAAATGAATTAAAGAGTTATGAAACTCCTCAATAATGAGAACTCCGGCCGTTTATAAGCGGTGGCACTCTTTTCCCATGCTCAGGCGGCAGGTTCTGCCTGTCTAGAGTGGTGCAGGCTGCCGGACACCCAACTGGAGCAGCTGTTTGGGGGAGCGGGGTGGGTAGAGCTTGGGGGGAGACAGGTGAGGGCCTAGAGGACTGAAAGAGTGGAAGGTGGAGACGACGGGATAGTGGAGGGAAGTCCGGAAAGCCCTGCCTGCTCGGACGCTCCCCACGAGGAGGCGCGCGCGTGGGTAGAGCGAGGAGCCGAGGGTCTCAGGGAGGGCGCGATGTGCCCCCTCCCCGGCAGCCTGAGAGCGGCGGTCTGGAACCAGGACGGCGGGAGGGGGTTGGGGGTGAGTGGAAATAACAATGAGGAGAATAGGGTGGAGGCTTCGAGAGACATCCACGCGGCTGCAGCCAGGCCGAGAAAGCACCCGGGACCAGGGCGGGGTCGTCCGGGCAGCCGCTCCAGTTCTCCCCACGCCGCGCAGCAGCGACCGTACTCCCACACCACCTCCCCACAGCCCCCGCTCCGCTGGGGACCTCGCAGGAAAATGGCTCAGCAAAGTTGCGCACAGCCCATGCACTGTTCTCCGAGGGGTCCCTGGCTGGAGCCTGCACGTTTCTCTTTGCATTAGCAAAGCCCAAAGTCATCCAGTTTGCGCTAATCACCACAATTAGTCCTGAATTATCACCGGACTCTGACAGACGTTCCTTGTAACTCTCTTTTATTTCCAACAGCCCTAATCAGCCGCTCTCATTACAAACGCTGATTAAACTGCAAATTATCCAGCAGCGGCCCTGTTCCCGTCTACCAGCAGCTCGTTCAATATCAATTAAGGCCGAGCGGCAAAGCCTGCAGCCTCCGAGAGCTTCCAACTGCCTGATAGTGGCACTTATTAGTTTGGAAAACTAGGAAAATACTAATAATCAACAACCAAGGGGAAAGAGGAGGCAACCAAACAAAAGGAAGGCAGAAAAGCAGCCGGAGAGAGGAGCGAGCGCGCCACCTGCCCGGCCCCCACTCCTCCGGCCCCCTGTGCGGCGCCAGCCTCTCACTGGGGAGAGGGGAAGGGCCCGCTTCTCTGGGAGGGCCCCCAGTTCCCAGATCAGTGAGCTAGGTTGTGCGGGACGGCCAAATGCATTCACTAAGATATTGTCTCGGGCTCGCTGAAGACACTTTTGCAAATAATGCATAGTATTTGGGCATTTGAGATTAAACCAACTTCCAGAACCTCCTTCATTGAGTCGTCCTGAAATCTGTTTCCAATAAACTGTTTAAAAAACATTGACCTCATCCCTTAAATAAAATGGGAGCTGATGACGGTTGATTTTATTTACCTATTCTGTCAAATTAGATTTCCACAGCAGAGCACTACTCTATGGGCTGCAAATATGCAGCTCCGCCCCACGTGGGGCTGAGGTGTGAAGACAATAGTTGTCTTTGTCTGTCTGTCTCTCTCCCCTCTCCACTGAGACCTTCTAGGAAGGCAGTGGCAGCGGGGAGAAACTGGCCCTACCCCTACAAGGTGGCTTGGATTTGCTGAGGGATTCAACTGGGTGAAGGCAACAGCTGCAGAAAGGCCCTCGTGGATTTTTAGGTGGCTGGGATTCCTACAGGCCGGGCCACTAACCCTTGCGTCTACCCACTACTCCCTAGGCAGGGACAGGCACTCTGTTTTGTCCCATTTGATGGAACTGCAGCCCACCTCCAAAATTTTTAAAACGAGGAGGACTATAACTCACTAAAGCTGGAGAAGGGAATTAATAGATGGTTCATTTCTATCTAGGATTAGGGCATGTATTTGAGGATTTATACATCATTAATAATCTGCATATATTTGTTTTACCAAAAACTGTCTATTCACTGACAGGCCTGACTCCCTTTGAGAATTCAAGTAAGGAGTCCATTATCAAAGACTGCTCAACATGGCTAAGCCCACTAGACAGTGCGTTCAACAAGAAGTCTATGTTTAATTTTTGGTCCCTTTCATAAAATTGGATCAAGCTAGTTATAATTACATGTTAGAACTTAAAGGCAGGAAAAGGTTTACTGCTTCTGAAGATCTGGTTTGCTTCCTTCTTCCCACTACTGATTTGTTTTCCTTTTTTGTATCAACTGACAACAAACTCAGATCTAAATCCCATGCTTAGCATGATACCTATCTTTGTGAGAAAATTACTCTCTCATTCCTTAACCCTGTAGTTTTCCTGCTTTTTGTTGGAAATAAGCAGGATATAAAGAAATGTCGGCTGGGCACGGCGGCTCATGCCTGTAATCCCAGCACTTTGGGAGACTGAGGCCGGTGGATCACGGGGTCAGGAGATCGAGACCATCCTGGCTAACACAGTGAAACCCCGTCTCTACTAAAACTACAAAAAATTAGCTGGGCGTGGTGGCGGGCACCTGTAGTCCCAGCTACTTGGGAGGCTGAGGCAGGAGAATGGCGTGAACCCGGGAGGCAGAGCTTGCAGTGAGCGGAGATTGGGCCACTGCACTCCAGCCTGGGCGACAGAGTGAGACTCCATCTCAAAAAACAAACAAACAAACAAAACCCAAAAAAGAAAACTGTCTTCTAGGTATTTATTACTCTACCTTTACATCTCCAAGCCTTTAAAAAAATGCTACTTTGAGAAGTATAGCACTTTTGCAGGTGAAAATACTTTGGGCTCCTAGGGAAAATAACCTTTATAAAATTTACCACATTTGCCTCCTTCTATTTCTGGCAATTTGTTTGTTGTCTTAAATTATGGGAGACATTCCTTTGATTTAAAGAATGTTTCTGCTCTTTCTTATCAGTGTTGGTGATGCCATCTCTTTCCTCTACTTGTTCACAACCACTGCCTTAGGCTAAGATTTCATCATCTTATGCCCAAATTTCTGAAGCATAATCCTAAGCAAGTCTTCCAATAATGACACATTAATTTACCCCAAACAGCTCCTGGTGCAATCTGCTGAAACTATTCTGCCTTCTACTATGGTTCAAATAGTGTTTTATCCTCTTAATCACGCTCATATTTTGTTCCCATCTCTTGAAACCTTTGAATTTATATTCTGAAGCTAATTTTTGTTTGCTGCTAAATGCTTTTACATGGTCTTAAGCTTTCCCTATTTAAAAATGTATTGTTAAAGATTTGCCACATGCCAGACACTTGCTAAACTCTTGTTATTTCATTGGATCACTAAATAACCCTATGATGTAGGTACTATTATTATTACTGCCATTCACAAATAAAGCTTACAAAATTACAGCTCAAAGTTCTGTAGTTAGTAGCCACGTGAATCAGAGACCAAGCACAAGATTCAGCCTTTCTTGAGTATTTGATCTTCTCTCTCTTTGAGGAAGGGACTATGCTTTCTGTTCTATTTTCTCTTCTATTTCACATAGTAGGAATTCAGTAAAAACTATGTGGGGTGTCTGATTTAAAAAATCTATGCACCCTCCTCCAAACACCCACACATGCATGCTCTTGGAGAGCATGACTTTGATAATGAGGTTTCCTACTCCCAAATCCCAGTGAATGTAATCCCTGGATTACTCATCTTCCCACTGAAAAGGGGAAACATATTTCTTTCTTTTACTTTTAAATCCACCCTGATCTGATTGCCACTGGTAGCTGTGGGCACATGTCTAAGAAGGAAACATAGTCTTTGGGGGTCTCCTTCTATGAGATAATACCCCAGTAACCATATGACAAGGCATCTGTCCAGCTGACATGGGTAAAACCATTTGAACCCCACTTCTGCAGCATTTTGGAATTCAGCATTCCCAACCAAATATACTTCTCATATGAGACCTACTCAAAAGACAATATTAGGGACACCAACCAATGACAGCTTTTAATTAAGGCATGTATGCATGAGTTTATATGTTTTCTATAAAAGCTAAAAATATTTCCCCAGTCAATTTAGCAACATTAGTAGAGGACAGTTTTGCCCAAATGTCCTAGAACACAGATTAAAGGCCTAATCTTGATGAGTAAGGCCTTATTTTGGATATTTTTTAATCTAATTTTATGTCCAGTCATGAAAACCTTGAAAAATTACTTCCTGTCATGACATTTTAAAAATTGCCTTTTATCCCTGAAACTGGAGAATAAAGATGCTTTTAGCAATAAAATATAGTACAGGATAGGACCCATGTTTAAAAATACTGCTGACAAAGACACATTTGAAAAAAACGAATGCTACTTCCACTGGCAGAGTCGATCCTCCTTGTCTGAACCTTTGGTGTACTGACGCCTAAGAGGCCATTTCTACTTACATGGTACAGTTAGAGGTTATTGTAACCATCTTAGCAATAGACGAGAGCTCAGCTGGAACTGATATGTGTGATCACTGATTGATTACCTGTCTGCTTGATAGTGTGTAGTTGAGTGAACTCGTTTCCCTTACAGGACAGAAAGATTCACAAAGTAGAAAGTGCAGGTCCTTAAATTACATGAAAATTAATGTTAAAGATATAGTGATGAATATCTATGCATATATATGCACATATTACGGGTATGAGTCTACCCAGATTTGACATAAGAAAATCACAGCTATGGCAGTCTATATTTACAATATAGACAAAAGGATGTCCTTATTAGCATTACAGAAAAGAATACTTAATTCTTATAAGAGAATTAGCCTCAAGTTTTCTTAAAATCCTCATCTTCCTATTGCATTTGACATATACTTTGATCTGTAACCATTCTCTTTAAACACAGATATCTGGGGACTCATTTGTTGCATAAAGCAAGGTGTACCTATATTTGCTGTTTTCTTGGAATTCTGCTGCTCGAACCCTTATTTAAGAATAAGAATGTTTTATTCATCTTCGTATCCTAAGAATTGTGAAGAGTACCTTTAATAACAACCGTTTCATAGGTATCTGCTGAAATTAAAAGCGAAAAGGCCATGTTATTGTGCAGGTAGCTCTGGGTCCCCTAGTTCTTCCTTTTCTGGGCCCACACATGGACTGTCCTGATGGAAGGAGGCAGTTGCATTTTTGTGGGGTTTGTTTCTATTTGCTATTATGTCTCTTGAGAGCAAGATAAGGCTTAGATTCAAACTGCCGCATGTGGCTGGGCATGGTGGCTCATGCTTGTAATCCAAGCACTTTGGGAGGCTGAGGCAGGAGGGCTGGGCTTGAGCTCAGGAGTTCGAGACCAACCTGGGCAACACAGAGATATTCCTGTCTTTATAAAAAACAAAATTTTTTTTTTTAAAGCAATGCTGCATACTGTGCTGCTGTGATACATCTCCTTGTTCACTGAGGTCAAATTGGAGCCTCTGCCTTAGTCTTTCTAGTGTTTGTACTGTCAATGAACTGGTCCTCTTCCTGCCTCAGTTCCAGGAGCAGCAGCCTAGTTCTATGGGTACCCTCATAAATCTATGTCATAGGGGAGGGAATGCAGCCTGTGACACAGTATCCCAGACCTTTGCTTATGTCAGAATTGCTGCTTTTAGTTTGTCCACTTGGAGAAAGTCACACACCCATCCAGACTCCCTGTCAGTGACTGTGTGTGGCTCTAGGTGTCCCAGTCCTCATTATTGTGACATGCAGTGAATACAGTAAGCTGGGATTTCCATGAGTGGTGTGTGGGGCTTAGCCTTCAGTGGTCATGGATTTCCTTGAGGATCCAATGAAAGTTACAGAACTGCTCCTCCAAAAAATGCATACATTCACATTGACAGGAAATGTCGCAATTTTGAAGAGTTCACAGACACCCCCCAGAAGACCTGTGGAACCCAGGTTAAAAGTCCCTTCATTAGAGACAGGCCCCTTTAGTCCTTGTTCACTCTGAGACACACCATCAAGAGTTTTTCTTCCCCCATCACCCATTAAAAAAGCAGCTGAGGGCAGATCAAGTCACTTCTCAAATCCCTACAAAAAGTCCGGTGAAGGCACAATTTATGTCTGTGAAATCAAATTTCTCTCTTTCTCTGATAATCACCAGTGCACACATTTGCACCATGTTTTGCACAATGGATGCATGAGAATTGGTAAATTTCTATCAACATTTTTAATGGCAGACCAAGAGGAAATGTTAGGTTTCATTTTTTTCTCTTTTTTTTTCTCCTTTCCCACCTCTGGCAAATTGGTCACAGATACTGAAATGCCCAACAAGAGAAGCTGAAAAGCCCTATAAAACCGAAACTAACCCAATCAATCTAGCCAAGCTAACTATTTCAGATGGAGATCCCAAATCATACAAATCTACATCAAGGAACATATGAACATTTAGGATTACTAAAGGAAATGCTTTAATTTCCTTTGTGAGAACTAAGCAAAACTCTAAATAGTCCTTTTTAAAATGCCTGAGCAGATGTATTTGCAGGCAGTCTGTTGTGTGTGTAACCAAAGTGGACTTTTAATTATGGGACATTAACTATGAATTAATATCTCATTATAGCCACAGAGTAGAGAGCATATAAACTGTCATTAGTACTGAGAACACGTTTGTACTGTATGGGATTAGTTCTGACTTTTGATGCTCACTTCTTTCGGGTTCAGTCCTCACCTCCATGCCAAATGCCTTTCCACAGTTCTCAGTGCAGAGGAACTTTGTCCCATCCTGTGGGCAATAGCAGCTTGAATGGCAGTTGGCTCTAAACATGGCATCGGTGCATCCAGTCAGACTGTTTAAGGAGTTATGCTGCCAACTGCACCTCTATCCCAGAAACACTCTTCAATAGCATCCTAAAAATGGCAATAAAGTGAGAACCCCATGTTCTGTGTTCGCTTCTCCAAGAACCCAAATCTCAAGCCAGAATATTTGGCTCAGTGGTTTGAATCAAGTTCCTGACTTTGCTGGGTCTTGCACGACCTATGAACAAAATAGTGCTTTTATTTAGAAGGACCATGAGAATCTTGATTAAGCAGTTTAAGAATTGAAAGTATTGTAAGATATTAATATAGCAATATATTCTAGAGGAATACTGGAAGACTTAGGAACAGAGAGCCCCTACCGAAAACAGGAAACTACTATCTGGCTGAGGCACAACAACTGACAAAGGAAAGAAGAAAATCAGGATGGCATCACCAACAATGAACATATTTTTCTTATAAATCTATTTTTCTTATAATGTGTTTTTCTGAGAAATACATTTATGAAAAATATGTTTTTGAATATATTCTGAGTTTGAAATTTTCTTATGAATAGATTAATAATAATAAATGAATAATATATTCATAAGAATCTTTATGTTTAATAAACGTGTCTTTAAATAAATTCTCTTTATACTCTTATTTTTTCCTTCCATTTTCTCTCCATCTCCATCTTCAGCAGCAACAAGTAGACAGAGACAATTTAACTCCTTCAAATGTCAATAAGAAGTTATAAGGCCAGGTGCAGTGGCTCACGCCTATAATCCAAGCACTTTGGGAGGCCGAGGAGGGCACATCACCTGAGGTCAGGAGTTCAAGACCAGCCTGGCCAACATGGTTAAACCCTGTCTCTACTAAAAAAATACAAAAATTAGCCTGGCGCCTGTAATCGCAGCTGCTCAGGAGGCTGAGGCAGGAGAATCGATTGAGCCCAGGAGGCGAAGGTTGCAGTGAGCAGAGAACGTACCACTGTATTCCAGCTTGGGCGACAGAGCAAGACTCTATTAAAAAAAAAAGTTATAATCATGCCAATCTAAAACAGTTGAAAGATACAAGTAAGTAAATTTGGCTTTCAGTGAATTGGCTTTGGGCAAATTGGCCTTCTTGCCTCAGTACCAAGTTCTCCTTGCTGCTAGTCCACTTTTGAATCCAAGTCCCAAGTTTGCTAACAGAGTTTCTGTCTTAGTCCTAGGTTCCACACCTCCCTCAATCCTTCAGGTCTAGTGGATAGATTTCCCCTTTGTTCATTGAGTCTAGGTTTTGCCTTCTTTTTGCCAGTGTAATTTCCAGGGAGGAAGTCCTGCCCGTGTGGCTAAAGACCTGTTGTTCATTCAAGAAATTGTATTGAGTACCTACTGTCTGCCAGACACTGTTCTAGCACTAGAACTATGACAATGGACCAGGCAAATAAAGCTTGTATTGACCTCATGATGCTTATATTTGGTAGAAGAGAATAAGCAATAACAAAGTAAACTAACAAAAAGAATAATTTCAAATATTGATTAGGGCCCAAAAGAAAATCAAACGAATAGATTTTAACAGAAAGAAATAGATATGGGCTATGTCAGATTTGGTTGTCAAGAAGGGATCTTTGACTAGGTGACATTGTTATAGCTAACATGTCAGCCAAGCGAAGATGGGGAAGAATTCTAAGCAGCAGGAATAGTTGGAGCAAAGGCCCTCATATAGGAATGTTCTTGGTATGTTCTCAGAACAGAAAGAACATTATGACTGGAGTTAATGATCAGGACAGGAAGCAACAGGAGTTGAGGTCAGAGATGTAAGGCAGAGGCCAGATCCTGTAGGGCCGTGTAGACCATGGTGAGGGATCTGGATATTACTCTAAATGCAGTGGAAAGCCATTGGAGGGTTTTAACATGGGAACTGTGTGATTGAATTTGTTTTAAAGGATCCCTTTTGGGGGAGAATGAATTATAGAGGGACAAGAGTGGAATCAGGAAGTTAGCAAACTACTACAGATACTTTGGTGGCTTGATGTGGGAGGTAATTGTGATGGATTTAGGATATATTTTGGAGATAAATGACAGGATTGCAGTTGGAGTAAATGTGGGAGTTGAGGAGAAAAGAGGAAACAAGATGACTTCCAGGTGTTGGTCTTGAGCCCCTAGGTAGATGCAGTGTCATTTCCTGGAATGAAGAAGGGCAGGTTTGTTGGGGTAAAGGGAGTAAGCTTTCTCTTTGAGATGCTCTTGAACATCCAAGTAGTTACTTCTAACAAACATTCTTGATGGTCATCATCTACTTTCTTGCAACTTCAAACAGTATCTGACATCAAGTTTCTAGCTCCTTTGCGGTGCACTGTGTTCTGATACCCCATTCCTTCATGGGGGACCCCCAAGATGTCTGCGATTACCACACTCTCATGCTTTGTTTGTTGCCATGTCTGTTGGACTCTGTCTTCTCCATGCCCCAACCATGCACATGTGGTTAGGTGTGTTTCTCCAAAACAACCCCAATCTCGGGAGAGGTTGAGTGCAGGTTCCAGGCCCCATCTTCCTTTCTTGCCCTGGACAAGTTGCCTCACCTCTCTGGTTGGCTCTGGCCTCCTTGTTTGTGAAATGCATCGGCTCAGTGGTTCTCTCAGTGAGGTCACTGGATCAGCAGCATCAACATCACCTGGGAATTTGTGAGAAATGCATATCCTTAGGCCCCTACCCAGACCACTGAATCAGAAACTTTGGGAGTGAAATCCAGCAATCCATTTTAACAAGCCTTGCAGGTGATTCTCAAAATTCATGCCAAATATTAAGAGCCACTGAACTAGATGTTCTCTAAGGTCCCTTCCAGTGCTACGTTCTATGAATCCATTATCCTTTAATCTGATCTGTATGATTAAAGTGATTCAAATAAATTCTTTAATCATGTCTTAAGGTTATGCACAGTTCGGGCAAATGAAAGAGCAAATCTGGAAACAACACATTTCTTATATAATTATGTAGTTTCTCCAAACATTTATTTAAATTCATCAGCCTCCAGCCATAATACTTTTAAAGAAACTAATAAAAAATCACTCTGAGATTTATCACGGTGGAGTTGTACATCATTTTAGTGAGTGGTTGAAAACTGCTGAACAGGTGTTATAATGCCTTTGGGATTAAATAATTGTAACAGAATTACATCTTCATAATGACAGCAAAGGGAGGCAGCACCTCTCACTGCTCCATCACAGTTGATTTTAGAAGAGCTACAGGAGTTGGAGAGACTCGGAACCATTATTTACTACCTACTATTTAGGATGCTATATTTGTAAACCATCCATAAAATTGTAATTATTAAACTCTGGTCATATGCAAATTTCTAAGAGATATTTTTAAATTGATGTAATGTTTTATACCGTGATATAATTTTCTTAAATTTATATCTGTGTGATGCTAGAAATTGTTTAACCAATTTAACTAGGTGAAATAACCAGTTGTTTCCATCAATTCAGTTTAAAAGCCAAATAACACTCATTCCTTTTATTTTTATTTTTATTTTTTTTGAGACAGAGTGTTGCTCTGTTGCCCAGGCTGGAGTGCAGTGGCACAATCTTGGGTCACTGCAACCTCTGCCTCCTGGGTTCAAGCAGTTCTCCTGCCTCAGCCTCCCGAGTAGCTGGGATTACAGGCGCCACCACCACACCCAGCTAATTTTTGTATTTTTGTATTTTTGTAGAGACAAGGTTTCACCATGTTAGCCACGCTGATCTTCAACTCCTGACCCAAGTGATCTGCCCACCTTGGCATCCCAAAGTGCTGGGATTATAGGCATGAGCCACTGCACCCAGCCAATAACACCCATTTCAAGTCTGCTGTCAACATGACAAAATTAAAATATTTAACTGAATGTCTATGTTACTATGAGTTCTATATTTCTATGAGATTCCATGAGTTCCAGAGGCAATGTGAAACTGAAGAAAATACTTTAAAGCTGTCAAGATTCATCACATTTGCAAAGCTCAAGAAACAAAACAACCTGCAGCTCATGAGTTCTCAAATTGTCCACTAGAGCAGTTAAATTTGATGTGTTGTTGTAAAAATAGGATTTTTTTTTTTTTTTTTTTTGAGACAGGATCTCACTCTGTTGCCCAGGCTGGAGTGCAGTGGCACGATATTGGCTCACTGCAACCTCTGCCTCCCGGGTTCAAGCAATTCTTCTGCCTCAGCCTCCTGAGTAGCTGGGATTACAGGCACCCGCCACCAAGCCCAGCTAATTTTTGTATTTTTGGTCGAGATGGAGTTTCACCATGTTGGTCAGGCTGAATCTTGAACCCCTGACCTTGTGATCCATCCGCCTTGGCCTCCCAAAGTGCTGGGATTACAGGCATGAGCCACCGCGCCCGGCCAGGATTCTTATTTAAAAGATTGTAAATATCTCCAGGGTTGACTTAGAAAAATTCACTAACATAGGTACTTGCTGCATACAATGTGTGCAAAGAAGTGAATTCTTTGCACGTGTGTTTGGACTTCCCACTTTCAGGCCCCTGTGTTCTAAACCTTGGGTTTAGAAAAACAGACCCTAGAAAAACAGACCCTAGGAAAACAGACCCTGCCTTTCTAAACCATGAATCGGACACCTAAGAGGACCACAAAAAGAAAGATCTCAAGTGTCCTCAGATTTCATTCTTCTTGTCTTTAGTACAGGCAGCTCTACCATTTAATTGCATCAATTTCTAAAAGAAATGTAACAAGATTTTAAGTGTGTGTTCTAGTTGATGCTTAAGCTGAAAGGAAATGAAGTACTCACAAATGTTATATAAGCCAAAGGGTTTTCACAGTTAATTGAAACATCTGAGTAAAATGAAGATTACCTGTGTTTTATGTCTGCCACTGATGAGAAAACGAGAGATTGGTGTGATGTACTCATTGGTTTGTGAATATAAAGGTGTATGGAGAGTGTCACAAATCACCTTGATGTCCCTGAGAAAGAGATTTTACCTCTGAAGCCCTGATTAATAAAAAAAGATACTTAGCTCAATAGCTCTTGGTTGCCTATGCATCTGTGTGTTCTGACACATAGCAGCCCCTTCATTTCAGGGCTGGAATAACTTACACTCATGAAATCAGCTCAGGATTTATTGTCTTTAGATTAGTATATGTAAAACATCTCAGTTGGAGGCAGTAAAGAGTCAAAACAAATCACACTACACCTGGTTTGAAGATCTGTTCTCATTTGCAAAGGTTATATGAATTTGATATAAGAATACCAGATCATTTTTCCCTGAACACAAAATTTGTTTATGGCCTACCCAGAAAAGAAGTGGCAAAGACAGAGAGTTAGATATATTCATTGTCTGCTGTGTGTGTGCCTGAGGTCAGCCTGATTTCTGCTGAACTCCAGGTTTTTTTTCTTATCTGAAGGTGGGGAAGCTTTGGGAGGGAGTGGTCAGGGTGATGAGCAGCAGGAACAAGAAGACTTGAGCTAAAAGCCCTACTGGACTTGTCATATCCACTTGCACTAGCATACACATAGCTAAAGAACAGACTAGAAGGAATTCAAAGGAACAAATACGCAGATCGAACTTCAATGTTCCCTGTTAGGCACAAATCCTGTGTTGTCTTCAGTAAGGGAAATGGAAGGGGAAGCTCCTCTAGGTTAAAAGGACCAAACCACCACCACCACCAGACAATTACACTGCCCGGAGCTCAGAGTGATTTTTGACTGTTCATGACTGCATAGCTGGTTGGGAGTGGAGCCAGTTTCCCAGTTGAGTAACTTTTCTTCTACACTACAAAGAATGTTTCTCAGAAAGCTTATTTCCACAGGCAGTTAGCAAAACAAGTATTACAAAAATGGGGTGATATGGTCCAATAAGGTTAGGAAGCAGACGTTTAAATCCATTCTTTTATTTAAACAATGTTAAGCAGTTTTCTTAGGGGCAGGGATCCTCAGAGTCCTCATTTGCCCTTGTTGATTGTAACTTACTGATATAGGGTGCAGTGTTCCCAGACGTGCTTGATGACAGAATCTTTTTCTGTTTTTTGGATCATGGAGGCTCTTTCAGGTTTAGTGATCACAAGGCACCCTTTGGACAAACTTGGTCTACATCAAGGTGATCCTGCAGTGACTGCTTACGTGCTTATTGGTCGAGAGAAGACCAATTCACAGTGTGATGAGGCACTGAAGGGTGAGTCTGGCTCTCAGACCTGCAGGAGCCTCCTCTGCTGAATGAGGTAGTTGGTCTAGAGGAGTGGTTCTCAATTAGTGAAGCAGGGGGAGTGTTATCACAGCTGCTGGCAGTGGGACCAGAAGCGAGGAGGGGGCATGTGTGGTAGGCAAAGCTTTCTCCCTCCCCAGTGGAGAACGACTGACTTAGATGTCCCTCCCCATGGTACCTTTATTGACCTAATAACATCGTACATGCATATATTATTTGACTCAGCAATTCTTCTTACAGGAATTTTTCTTACTGGCAAAGTTACATTTTTAAAATACACATAGTGATATTCATTGAGGCAGTGTTGGTATTATATTAACAAGAGATCAGAAATGGCTAAATATCTACCAAAGGAAAATATGTAGCCATTACAAAGAATAGAACTACCTCCCTCTGTATGATTAAATGAGAAAAGCAAAGCATGGACACTATAGAGTAGGTAACCTTGGAATAAAACTATATTATACACACTATCAATGTAAGAAATAGATTTAAAAGCATATATATATAAAGCATATGTTTGTTTATATATTGAATATCTCTGGGAAAATACGCAGAAAGCATAACAGTTGTTATACTGGAGTGTCTTGGGGACAGAGTTGTCAAAGAGACTTATTTTACACTGTGTACCCTTTTGCACTGTTTGAATTTTTTTCCATGTGCAAGGTAGCTGTTCCCAGTTCCTTTTCCCCCTATAAATGTATGCCAATCTTCATATCAACAGATGGAGTCTCTTTCTCCCGCTTTTGAATGTGGGCTGATTTTGTGACACACATTGGTGGGGAAGTGTCCATGAGGTAAGTCCACCCCTAGCCTTTGGGAGAAATGGCAGCTTCTGCTTCTGCCGCCGCTTCCATTAGAAGCCAGCTAACCTCAACCTTCAGGTAAGAAGTTCAATTGCCCTAAGAGCACTATGCTGTGAAGAAGCCAATCTAGCCACGTAGAAAGGCCGCATGGAGGGAGAGATGCCCAGCCAGCCCCAAGCTGTTCTAGCCATCCTGTTGAGGCACCCAATGGGCAAATAAAGAAGCCATCTCAGACATTTCAGCCCCAGCAGCCACCACGTGGAGCGGAAGAACCATCCCGCTGAGCCTGTCTCAGATTGCAGAACTGTAAAAAAAATACATTGTTGTTTTAAACCAGTAAGGTTTGGAGTGGTTTACTAAGCAGCAACAGATAAAAAATAATTACCTATTCAACATAAATATATAAATTAACTTAAAAAGTGTTAATTTATATAATTTTGTATAAATGTAGGATTAGAGAGCAATTTAATAGGAGGATAAAGGAAGGGAGCCACTGGTGACTGCAGTGAGGGACTAGAGGGTATCACTTAGGAGGGAAAAGTGAACATATTGGGGAGTATAGGCAATTTTGCTGACTCCAAAAATTACCCTATGTCTTGCTTCTGTCAGAGTACCACATCTCCATCCCATCCTTCTATCTGTCTCTCTTTGTCACACATACACCACTTAATTATTCTCTTAATTGGAGGGACAGGAGGGAATGTAAAGCAGGTTAATTGCCACCACCATCAACCAGTGTCTGTGACTGTGAATTGAGCATGTGTTCCAAGTTACACCACTGGATGCCTTTTGGGAACTGGTAATACAATATAAAAAGAAATAAGGCAAAAGAACCTAAGTAGCGCAACCTCAATATTTCAAAATAATAGACAGGAGGAAGAGGAAATTAGTTTGATTTTAATGAAAAGAATGAATTCTAAAAGATTTCAAAGTGCTGCAGTTATTACTTTTAAGTACAGTGCATTTTACAAAGCTATAAATGGGTACCTAATAAGTTAAATGAGGTAAGTTAATGAAAGAATTAAGATTCACAAGAGGCCTACGTTATATAATTATGTATCATAAAACAGAAAGTCCTTTAACATGCTGAAATTAATTGGATGACCCAGAAATTGAAGGTACATAGAAGTTTTAGTTTGAAAAAGCAACTAATTTCAGATTAATGCTTTGTACATAGTAGGCATTCAACAAATGCTTGGTGAAGTAAAATGAACCAATTAGCAAAGTCCATTAGCAATAGTCACTCGCTCTGGACTGAGGATTATATCCAATTCCCAGTGTGTACTGGTAACTGCACCTTCCCTCCTTCACTCAAAAGCATATCCAAAGGTAACTGAGAATGAAAGGATAACCTTGAGCATGTTCTCGTTTATTTTTTGTAAAAGCAAATCATTTAAAAACATCAGTAATAGAACTATCAATAGTAACAAATTACTCGCTGAATATTGCAGTTAAGAACAACTGACTTAAGAAATTTTCCTCAGAAAATTGCAATTAAAGTGTGAATAGGTTAACTGGGAAGGAGTAATAGAGAAAAGAGTAGAAACAGTCAGAATAGCAGATCATTTTCCAGGTGCAGGCTGAAGACCTTGCAGTGGTGGTAATAGGGTGTCTGTAACATGAGAGCAATGGGCATAACAAAATATAGAAGTTAAACCAAAAGTCACCTCCTTCTCAGATTTCTCTGCGACACATTCTAACACCCTGCTCAGGGTTATGAGCCTAGCTCTGAACAGCAAGTCTGAACATTGGGTGGAAGGACATTGTTATCCTCAGCTATAATATTAATTGGAATCTATCCAAAACATTACCTTGGGTGAGATCTGCTTCCCTAGTTCTTTTCATTCAGCAGGGACTCAAGTGAATTTCTAAGACCATAACATATCTTAGTATCAGGATCAATACTGAATTAGCAGACATGGCTAAGGATAACTGGGGGAAAATAATTAACAAAATTAAGGAGGATTTGCACCACTGGGAACCATAAAAGTTATTTTATGGGTCCATGTAAATGTAATAAAATCTCTGTCTGTGCCACAATTTAATTTCACATCAAAAAGGTCCCCGCAGATAGTCTGTAAGATTATTTTACTAAAATTGAATATGTCTATGCCTCCCTACTCTGAGTAAGAAAAAGGTTACCTCTGCTCAGAAAGTTATGTTTCACACAGTGAAAGGGATTAAGTCCCATTCAATCTCAAGCAATGTCTAATGGCAGCTACTCAAAGTAGGCAACGTAATTAATTTTTATTAATAATAGCACTTTATAATTGGCAGAGGCAGAACATCATAAATCAAAAAGATGCTTCTAAGTATAGCACATACTTTTCTCAAACAAAAAATCAAGTATTAACAACAGTAGACTACAAAGCAAACAATGTCTACAACACAGACATTCTTAATCTTATTGCAATATATTTTAATAGCTTTATTGAAATATAATTCACATGCTCTACAATTCACCAATTTAAAGTGTATAATTCCAGAGTTTTCAGTATATTCAGAGTTTTACATCCATCACCATGATCAATTTTAGAACATTTCCATTACCAAAAAAGAAACCCCATCTCCATTAGCAGTCACTCTTCCTATCCCACCCTTCGCCACCGCTATACCCCCAATCTTAGGCAAACACTAATTGATTTTCTGTCTATGCATTTGCTTATTCAGGACATTTCATATAAATGGAATCATACAATATGTGGTCTTTTGTGACCAGCTTCTTTCACTTAAAGTTTTAAAGTTTCATCCATGTTGTAGCATGTGTCAGTACTTCATTCATTTTTATTAACAAACACTATTTTATTATATGGATATACTATGGTTCATTTATCCATTCATCTGTTGAGGGAGATTTGGGTTGTTTCCACTTTTTGGCTATTATGAATAATGATGATATGAATATTCATGTACAAATTTTTGTGTGGGTATAAGTTTTCTGTTCGCTTGGGTATGTACCTAGAAGTGGATTGCCAGGTTATGTGACAACTTTATATTTAACATTTTGTGAAACTGCCAGATTCTTTACAAAGTGACTATATGATTTTACATTCATATTTATATTACATATAAGCATTTCAATTTCTCTACATCCTCACCAATCCTTGTTTTTATCTGATTTTTTTTATTATAGCCATCCTAGTGGGTATGAAGTGGTATTGCAATGTGGTTTTGATTTGCATTCCCCTAATGACTAATGATGTTGAGCATTTTTTCATATGCTTATTCGTTATTTGTTTATCTTCCTTGGAGAAATGTTTAATTCAGATTCTTTACCCATTTTTTAATTGATTTATTTGTCTTTTTATTATTGAGTTATAGGAGTTCTTCATACATCCCAGACACAAGTTTCTGTTATCAGATATATGATTTGCAGGTTGGGCACAGTGACTCCCACCTCTAATACTATTGCTTTGAGAGGCCAAGTTGGGAGGATTAATTGAGGCTAGGAGTTTGAGACCACCCTAGGCAACATAGCAAGACCCCATCTCTATAACATCTAAAGGAAAAAAAAAGCTATATGACTTGCAAATATTTTCTCCCCTTTTGTGGGTTGTTTTTCACTTTTTTTTAATTTAATTTTTTTTTAAAGACAAGGTTACAGCTGGAGCCAAGATGGCCGAATAGGAACAGCTCCGGTCTATAGCTCCCAGCGTGAGTGACACAGAAGACAGGTGATTTCTGCATTTCCATCTGAGGTACTGGGTTCATCTCACTAGGGAGTGCCAGACAGTGGGCACAGGACAATGCGTGCAGCGCACTCTGCGGGAGCCGAAGCAGGGCGAGGCATTGCCTCACTGGGGAAGTGCAAGGGGTCAGGGAATTCCGTTTCCTAGTTAAAGAAAGGAGTGACAGACAGTACCTGGAAAATCGGGTCACTCCCACCCCAATACTGTGCTTTTCCAACGGGCTTAAAAAACGGCGCACCAGGAGATTATATCCTGCACCTGGCTCAGAGGGTCCTACGCCTACAGAGTCTTGCTGATTGCTAGCACAGCAGTCTGAGATCAAACTGCAAGGTGGCAGTGAGGCTGGGGGAGGGGCACCCGCCATTGCCCAGGCTTGCTTAGGTAAACAAAGCAGCTGGGAAGCTCGAACTGGGTGGAGCCCACCACAGCTCAAGGAGGCCTGCCTGCCTCTGTAGGCTCCACCTCTGGGGGCAGGGCACAGACAAACAAAAAGACAGCAGTAACCTCTGCAGACTTAAATGTCCCTGTCTGACAGCTTTGAAGAGAGCAGTGGTTCTCCCAGCACGCAGCTGGAGATCTGAGAATGGGCAGACTGCCTCCTCAAGTGGGTCCCTGACCCCTGACCCCGAGCAGCCTAACTGGGAGGCATCCCCCAGTAGGGGCAGACTGACACCTCACAAAGCCGGGTACTCCTCTGAGACAAAACTTCCAGAGGAACGATCAGACAGCAGCATTCGCGGTTCACGAAAATCCGCTGTTCTGCAGCCACCGCTGCTGATACCCAGGCAAACAGGGTCTGGAGTGGACCTGTAGCAAACTCTAACAGACCTGCAGCTGAGGGTCCCGTCTGTTAGGAGGAAAACTAACAAACAGAAAGGACATCCACACCAAAAACCCATCTGTACATCACCATCATCAAAGACCAAAAGTAGATAAAACCACAAAGATGGGGAAAAAACAGAGCAGAAAAACTGGAAACTCTAAAAAGCAGAGTGCCTCTCCTCCTCCGAAGGAATGCGGCTCCTCACCAGCAATGGAACAAAGCTGGACGGAGAATGACTTTGACGAGTTGAGAGAAGAAGGCTTCAGACGATCAAACTACACCAAGCTACAGGAGGAAATTCAAACCAAAGGCAAAGAAGTTGAAAACTTTGAAAAAAATTTAGACGAATGTATAACTAGAATAACCAATACAGAGAAGTGCTTAAAGGAGCTGATGGAGCTGAAAGCCAAAGCTCGAGAACTATGTGAAGAATGCAAAAGCCTCAGGAGCCGATGCAATCAACTGGAAGAAAGGGTATCAGTGATGGAAGATGAAATGAATGAAATGAAGCAAGAAGGGAAGTTTAGAGAAAAAAGAGTAAAAAGAAACGAACAAAGCCTCCAAGAAATATGGCACTTTGTGAAAAGACCAAATCTGCGTCTGATTGGTGTAACTGAAAGTGACGGGGAGAATGGAACCAAGTTGGAAAACACTCTGCAGGATATTATCCAGGAGAACTTCCCCAATCTAGCAAGGCAGGCCAACATTCAGATTCAGGAAATACAGAGAATGCCACAAAGATACTCCTCCAGAAGAGCCACTCCAAGACACATAATTGTCAGATGCAACAAAGTTGAAATGAAGGAAAAAATGTTAAGGGCAGCCAGAGAGAAAGGTCGGGTTACCCACAAAGGGAAGCCCATCAGACTAACAGCGGATCTCTCGGCAGAAACTCTACAAGCCAGAAGAGAGTGGGAGCCAATATTCAACATTCTTAAAGAAAAGAATTTTCAACCCAGAATTTCATATCCAGCCAAACTAAGCTTCATAAATGAAGGAGAAATAAAATACTTTACAGACAAGCAAATGCTGACAGATTTTGTCACCACCAGGCCTGCCCTGAAAAAGCTCCTGAAGGAATCACTAAACATGGAAAGGAACAACCAGTACCAGCCACTGCAAAAACATGCCAAATTGTAAAGACCATCGAGGCTAGGAAGAAACTGCATCAACTAACGAGCAAAATAACCAGCTAACATCATAATGACAGGATCAAAATCACACATAACAATATTAACTTTAAATGTAAATGGACTAAGTGCTCCAATTAAAAGACACAGACTGGCAAATTGGATAAAGAGTCAAGACCCATCAGTGTGCTGTATTCAGGAAACCCATCTCACACGCAGAGACACACATAGGCTCAAAATAAAAGGATGGAGGAAGATTTACCAAGCAAATGGAAAGCAAAAAAGAGGCAGGGGTTGCAATCCTAGTCTCTGATAAAATAGACTTTAAACCAACAAAGATCAAAAGAGACAAAGAAGGACATTACATAATGGTAAACGGATCAATTCAACAAGAAGCGCTAACTACCCTAAATATATATGCACCCAATACAGGAGCACCCAGATTCATAAAGCAAGTCCTGAGTGACCTACAAAGAGACTTAGACTCCCACACAATAATAATGGGAGACTTTAACACCCCACTGTCAACATTAGACAGATCAACAAGACAGAAAGTTAACAAGGATACCCAGGAATTGAACTTAGCTCTGCACCAAGGAGACCTAATAGACATCTACAGAACTCTCCACCCCAAATCAACAGAATATACATTTTTTTCAGCACCACACCACACCTATTCCAAAATTGACCACATAGTTGGAAGTAAAGCTCTCCTCGGCAAATGTAAAAGAACAGAAATTATAACAAACTGTCTCTCAGACCACAGTGCAATCAAACTAGAACTCAGGATTAAGAAACTCACTCAAAACCGCTCAACTACATGGAAACTGAACAACCTGCTTCTGAATGACTACTGGGTACATAACGAAATGAAGGCAGAAATAAAGATGTTCTTTGAAACCAACGAGAACAAAGACACAACGTACCAGAATCTCTGGGACACATTCAAAGCAGTGTGTAGAGGGAAATTTATAGCACTAAATGCCCACAAGAGAAAGCAGGAAAGATCCAAAATTGACACCCTAACATCACAATTAAAAGAACTAGAGAAGCAAGAGCAAACACATTCAAAAGCTAGCAGAAGGCAAGAAACAACTAAAATCAGAGCAGAACTGAAGGAAATAGAGACAAAAAAACTCTTCAAAAAATTAATGAATCCCAGAGCTGGTTTTTTGAAAGGATCAACAAAATTGATAGACCGCTAGCAAGACTAATAAAGAAAAAAAGAGAGAAGAATCAAATAGACGCAATAAAAAATGATAAAGGGGATATCACCACCGATCCCACAGAAATACAAACTACCATCAGAGAATACTACAAACATCTCTATGCAAATAAACTAGAAAATCTAGAAGAAATGGATAAATTCCTCGACACATACACTCTCCCAAGACTAAACCAGGAAGAAGTTGAATCTCTGAATAGACCAATAACAGGCTCTGAAATTGTGGCAATAATCAATAGCTTACCAACCAAAAAGAGTCCAGGACCAGATGGATTCACAGCCGAATTCTACCAGAGGTACAAGGAGGAACTGGTGCCATTCCTTCTGAAACTATTCCAGTCAATAGAAAAAGAGGGAATCCTCCCTGACTCATTTTATGAGGCCAGCATCATCCTGATACTAAAGCCGAGCAGAGACACAACCAAAAAAGAGAATTTTAGACCAATATCCTTGATGAACATTGATGCAAAAATCCTCAATAAAATACTGGCAAACAAAATCCAGCAGCACATCAAAAAGCTTATCCACCATGATCAAGTGGGCTTCATCCCTGGGATGCAAGGCTGGTTCAATATATGCAAATCAATAAATGTAATCCAGCATATAAACAGAACCAAAGACAAAAACCACATGATGATATCAATAGATGCAGAAAAGGCCTTTGACAAAATTCAACAATGCTTCATGCTAAAAACTCTCAATAAATTAGGTATTGATGGGACGTATCTCAAAATAATAAGAGCTATCTATGACAAACTCACAGCCAATATCATACTGAATGGGCAAAAACTGGAAGCATTCCCTTTGAAAACTGGCACAAGACAGGGATGCCCTCTCTCACCACTCCTATTCAACTTAGTGTTGGAAGTTCTGGCCAAGGCAATTAGGCAGGAGAAGGAAATCAAGGGTATTCAATTAGGAAAAGAGGAAGTCAAATTGTCCCTGTTTGCAGATGACATGATCGT
The DNA here is from genome assembly GCF_028885655.2 of Pongo abelii. Lineage (NCBI taxonomy): Eukaryota > Metazoa > Chordata > Mammalia > Primates > Hominidae > Pongo > Pongo abelii. Next base: position 85,360,176 of record NC_071989.2, on the reverse strand, counting down.
ATACTAGAAAACCCCATTGTCTCAGCCCAAAATCTCCTTAAGCTGATAAGCAACTTCAGCAAAGTCTCAGGATACAAAATCAATGTACAAAAATCACAAGCATTCTTATAAACCAATAACAGACAAACAGAGAGCCAAATCATGAGTGAACTCCCATTCACAATTGCTTCAAAGAGAATAAAATACCTAGGAATCCAACTTACAAGGGACGTGAAGGACCTCTTCAAGGAGAACTACAAGTCACTGCTCAATGAAATAAAAGAGGATACAAACAAACGGAAGAACATTCCATTCTCATGGGTAGGAAGAATCAATATCATGAAAATGGCCATACTGCCCAAGGTAATTTACAGATTCAATGCCATCCCCATCAAGCTACCAATGGCTTTCTTCACAGAATTGGAAAAAACTACTTTAAAGTTCATATGGAACCAAAAAAGAGTCTGCATCGCCAAGTCAATCCTAAGCCAAAAGAACAAAGCTGGAGGCATCACGCTACCTGACTTCAAACTATACTACAAGGCTACAATAACCAAAACAGCATGGTACTGGTACCAAAACAGAGATATAGATCAATGGAACAGAACAGAGCCCTCAAAAATAATGCTGCATATCTACAACTATCTGATCTTCGACTAACCTGAGAAAAACAAGCAATGGGGAAAGGACTCCCTATTTAATAAATGGTGCTGGGAAAACTGGCTAGCCATATGTAGAAAGCTGAAACTGGATCCCTTCCTTACACCTTATACAAAAATTAGTTCAAGATGGATTAAAGACTTAAATGTTGGACCTAAAACCATAAAAACCCTAGAAGAAAACCTAGGCCTTACCATTCAGGACATAGGCATGGGCAAGGACTTCATGTCTAAAACACCAAAAGCAATGGCAACAAAAGCCAAAATTGACAAATGGGATCTAATTAAACTAAAGAGCTTCTGCACAGCAAAAGAAACTACCATCAGAGTGAACAGGCAACCTACAATATGGGAGAAAATCTTCGCAACCTACTTATCTGACAAAGGGCTAATATCCAGAACCTACAATGAACTCAAACAGATTTACAAGAAAAAAACAAACAACCCCATCAAAAAGTGGGTGAAGGACATGAACAGACACTTCTCAAAAGAAGACATTTATGTAGCCAAAAAACACATGAAAAAATGCTCACCATCACTGGCCATCAGAGAAATGCAAATCAAAACCACAATGAGATACCATCTCGCACCAGTTAGAATGGCAATCATTAAAAAGTCAGGAAACAACAGGTGCTGGAGAGGATGTGGAGAAATAGGAACACTTTTACACTGTTGGTAGGACTGTAAACTAATTCAACCCTTGTGGAAGTCAGTGTGGCGATTCCTCAGGGATCTAGAACTAGAAATACCATTTGACCCAGCCATCCCATTACTGGGTATATGCCCAAAGGACTATAAATCATGCTGCTATAAAGACACATGCACACGTATGTCTACTGCGGCACTGTTCACAATAGCAAAGACTTGGAACCAACCGAAATGTCCAACAATGATAGACTGGATTAGGAAAACGTGGCACATATATACCATGGAATACTATGCAGCCATCAAAAATGATGAGTTCATGTCCTTTGTAGGGACATGGATGAAACTGGGAATCATCATTCTCAGTAAACTATCACAAGAATGAAAAACCAAACACCGCATATTCTCACTCATAGGTGGGAATTGAACAATGAGAACACATGGACACAGGAAGGGGAACATCACACTCTGGGGACTGTTGTGGGGTGGGGGGAGGGGGGAGGGATAGCTTTAGGAGATATACCTAATGCTAAATGACAAGTTAATGGGTGCAGCACACCAGCATGTCACATGTACACATATGTAACTAACCTGCACATTGTGCACATGTACCCTAAAACTTAAAGTATAATAATAATAATAACTAAAAAAAAATAATGGCACACATAAAAAAAAAAAAAAGACAAGGTCTCTGCTGGGCGTGGTGGCTCATGCCTGTAATCCCAGCACTTTGGGGAGGCAGAGGCGGGAGGATCACCTGAGGTCAGGAGTTTGAGACCAGCCTGACCAATATGGTGAAACCCTATCTCTGCTAAAAATACAAAATTAGCCAGGCGTGGTGGCACATGCCTTTAATCCCAGCTACTCGGGATGCTGAGGCATGAGAATCGCTTGAATCCAGGAGGCGGAGGCTGCAGTGAGCCTAGATCGCGCCATTACACTCCAGCCTGGGCAACAAGAGCGAAACTCCGTCTCAAAAAAAAAACAAAAAAAAGACAAGGTCTCCCTATGTTGCCCAAGCTAGATTTGAACTCCTGGGCTCAAGAAATCCTCCCACTTCAGCCTCCAAGTAGCTGGGACTACAGTACAAGAAGGTGCCGCTGTGCATTTTGCACTTTCTTGGTGGTGTTCTTTGAAGCACAAAAGTTTTAGTTTCAATGAAGTCCAATTACCTAGGCTTTCTTTTGTCACTCGTACTTTTGATGTCCCATCTAAAAAGGCTTTGCCTAATGCAAGGTCACAATAGTTTACTTCTAGGTTGTCTTCTAAGAGTTTTATAGTTTTAGCTCTTACGTTTAGATCTATGATCCATTTTAAGTTAATTTTTGTGTGTGGTGGAAGGAAGGGGCCCAACGAACTTCATTCTTTTGCACGCATACATACTATAATTATATTTTAACACTGTTTAATACTCATTTTCTCCCTGTGTTTTGAGAAATTTATATGCTCAATCACAAAAAGGAAAAAGATAGTTTTTGGTTTCTCTCTCATAATTTTTTCTTGGATCACACTCATGTCTAGTTTGAAAAAATAAATACCCTCCCAGCCAATGCCCAAATGCACTGGTTGAAACACCCTGTATCAACCTATGAGAGGTGAAAATATTCAACAGTCATTGGAATTGATGGGGATTATTAAATCATACCCAAGAAAATGAATCTTGAAAGAAAATGGTCATTTTATCCTATAAAATTCATGACTATAAAAATTGATAATAAATTGAACAAGGTGACAATAAAAAAAGGGTTTTTCCTATTTCACCTGGGGAGTGCAAATCAGTACAATGCTTTCTGCAGAGCAACTTGGCCGCATTCCTTAAGTTTCAAAAATGTTCATGCCTTTTAATGCAATTACCTCTCTGCTTAGTAGTAGTATTCTACAGAAATAAATAATTTGCTCAGATGGATATATCTACAAACATATTTATCCCAGTATTTTAAGAATTGACTTATTTTCCTCCTTTGAAATTTTCTACTTTACATAAAATTTTGAGTATACACCCCCATATATATTTATTCACTCATAAATTACATGCAGTAATATGCATACTATAAAGCACATGCATAATAAATTAAAGGATAAGGTAAAGATGAGGTAATAATTTAAAATAAATAAAAATTTTATTTATTAATAATACAGAAAACATTTTTGCTTTCAATAAAATTATTATTAAAACCATTTTGGTGAGAACAATGCAATTGAATGTCAAATTCAATAAGATAGTTGTATTTTCTCTTGATAAAGAGCTTTTTTTAGTTGTAGAAGTGTCAGCTCTGCCATTTTTGGTTATTCACATTTGCTTGAGTGATGAATGTTATCTTTAATCTCAGGTATATTCACAAATATTTTTAACTATTTGTCTGTTTTGAGGGGTTAATTTGGTTAAAACGAAATAATTCATTCATAACTCAACAGGAGCATACAAAAGTGTCAATGCACTGAAAGTCATCTAACTGGGAAGTTGACTAATAGCTCTGCTTCGTACAACTTCCAACTTACATTCTTTCCTGAAGACCCCATCCCACATTTTTTTTCTTAGCTATCATCAGCTGAAATATGCACCTAGTGTGAATGTCACTGTCAACCCATATATTAAATATAAGCGTAAATCTACAGAGATTTTCTAACATTTCCCCCTGTATCCTAGGGATTATTTTATACCCCTCCTAGAAAGAATGCCCCATTTTAGAGATAACTGTCATAAAGCTAAACATTTAAGAACTTAGGTCCTGAAATCAGATCATGTTCTACATCCTGAGTCTCATAATTTTACTGAGTCTCAGTTTTTTCATCTGTAAAATGGGGATAGTAGCATTCATCTGTAAAGTGTGGATAGTACTATTATCTTCTTTATAGGGTTATTAGAAGGATTAAATAAGATCGTGTGTACAGAGTACTTAGCACATTTAGTGCAGGATTAATATTAGAAAATAATATTCAATTTTCCTACAGGATCATTTTTTATTTCATATTCAGAAAAAAAGCAAAACACTTATAAAAAACAAGACATGACTCTGAAATCCAAAAAGGCAAGGATTGTGCCTTCTATTGCTCTCTTCTCTACCCCTACCTACCTATCTATCCTAATACCTGGCCCACAGTTGTGTTTAAAATGTATTTATTGGACTACTGAATAAAGTAATGGCTAAAGATAAAGACGACATCATTGTCGCAGTGGAGAGTCCCTTCAATTTGTGTGCTGGCAAGTATACAAGACAGTGTGGAGGATGGTTTTGGGCAAATTCACAGAATATATTATTTAATTGCAATGATGCTAAATCCCATTGCACAACCCGAGACATGTTTAAATGGCTTGCTTTTGCTGTACACATGCCTTATAGCATTCCCTTCTCCATAAAGAAAAACCCAAATCTTCTAGACTTTTGTCCTGAGATTCCATGGAAGGTGGGCCAAGAATTTTTTTCTGTATATGTGTCTGTATGAGGATGTGAAGCTCTAATTACTGATTTAATTTAGCATGAAAGCAGAATCATAAATAAAATGTAAATTCATACCTTAGAAAACATTTATCCTCATTTTCTATTTCCAAGTCAAGCCATATATTCAGTCTCTGCATGCACAAGTGTTTTGCACAGAAAAGTTCTGTCTCTTGGCCACAACCCAACCTCAGTCGGACATCTTACAAATCCATCCTATTGATCAAAAGGAAATTCTCTGTGTGGCTCCTTGCATGAATAACTCTCAGGACTAGAATAAAAGCTTGGCCTGCATGTCCTGCTGCTGAGAGGCTGTGAGTTTCCTTTTCATCTATGAGGGACTGAATATTTCATCAAGTCATGCCTTCTTTAAAAGTAAACCTATAATATTTTATTCTGAATTATCCAAATTTGTATTTTTCAGAACCTGGGGTTGTACGTCAGTCAATTATAATAATATCTGGTGCTTATTTAAGGCTTCCAGCACAATTTCAGTTGAATTAAAAGCTGCAATTTTAATTCAAAAACAAAGTCAACTCCCTGCCATTTATTTCAGATAAAGTATTGCAGAGTTGAAAGTAATTCCTTCAGGAATTATTGTACCCAGTAGCGTTCCAGTTGATATGGCTGCATATCCTAAAAGCCAGCTCTCCATTCAGCATAACTTTCCTCATTGTTTCTATCCCAGAGAGTTGCTGCTGACCTGGATGGGGTACAAATCTTATCAATATGGAAGAAAGGCCATGTGACCTAGAGAGCACCCTCAGGTATAGGGAGGCGTCCACCAGCTTCTGTTAAATTTGTGTCCTGGCAGTGTGCAGTCTCCAGCCTCCCGAAGCTCTATGGAATGAAGTGGTGAGAGGGAATACCTCCAGGGACAGGAGAGCAAACAGAGGCTTAGATAGCCATCTCTTTACTCCTCCCTGCTTTTACATGCATTTGTGGAATTCACCTGAGTGACGGTGGTCCTGGCTCCTTGGGAGAACCTAGGTTTTATTTGCTCTCCTACAAGATCTTTTTTTTTTTTTTTTTTTAAACATAACACTCTGCCTTCTTCATTAATTCCATTTTAGCCAGTGTGGAAAATGAAAACAGGACCGAGAATCAAACCCGGATATTTAAACTCATGTATTATGCTCTAGTTTGGTCCAGCGGAAGAAGGTTGAAGGGAGAATCAGAAGTAAGATTCTAGTTCTATCTTTGCTACAAATTAGGTAGTTGTGACCCTGAGCATGCCAGTTTAACTTCCGTGTGGCTCAGTTTCTTCCCTAAGATTCAGTTTCAAACATGGGTAAAGAAATCTGCTTTAACTCAGTTTGCTTTGATAATCAGTTGAGATTATATACGTGAAAATTCTCTACAAATTGTTTTCAGGCAGAAAAAAAGGTTTAAAAACGGATCTATCCATGTATATATAAAGTGGCTTAAAAGATTATATAAAATAAAGCAAAATAACCTGAACTGGAAATACATAAGAACATATGAAGCATCATTTTTATTGTTCTATTAGATATTATAGGAGGGAGGGAAACTTGTTATTCAGGCTGTCAGGAAAAAAATGCAGAAGATCTATATATAAGCATTGATTTGAGGTGTAGGCCTAAGAAAACTGTTGAGTTTTCAACAAATAAGCAAAGGCCCAATCTCGATAATGAGATTTCTTGCTTGCCCTGAGTCATGGTAACTTCAGTCCTGGTCAGGATATCTGGGCTTGAGGACAGCTCTGCCACTTATTGTGAGTGGTGTGAACCTCAGCAAGCCATACGTGCCTTGGCTTGTACTTCCTTACCTGGGGAGTTGGGGAAATAATAGCCATCCGGATAACCTCACTGGCTTATTTTGAAGATCAAAATGGTCTGGTGTAAGCACTGCATTGCATGTACTGTAAAGGATCTACTCATATGAGGCACGGGTGAGCAGTACAGATTTAATTGGAAAAGGCTTTTTGTTTGAGACAGTCTTGCTCTGTCGCCCATGTTAGAGTGCAGTAGCGCGACCTTGGCTCACTGCAACCTCCACCTTGCGGGTTCAAGCGATTTTCCTGCCTCAGCCTCCCAAGTAGCTGGGATCACAGGTGCCCGCCACCATGCCCGGCTAATTTTTTGTATTTTTAGTAGAGGTGGGGGTTTCACCATGTTGGCCAGGCTGGTCTCGAACTCCCGACCTCAGGTGATCCTCCCACCTTGGTCTCCCAAAGTGCTAGGATTACAGGTTGAGCCACTGGGCCCAGCCAGAAAAGGCTTTTAAGAAGGCAGAGGAAGAGTGTGATATTTTTACTCAAAACACTCCCATAAGACACATTTCTCCTCAAAATCCTCAAAATTATTTTTTTTTAACTGCCAATGCCCCTTTGACCTGTCCTCTGCTAGCTTCTCTGAGCTTTGGTCTCTAAACCTGCATACCCAAGGATAAGGTTTGGATCTGTGTCCCCACCCACCCAATCTCATGTCAAATTGTAGTTCCCAGTGTTGGAGGTGGGGCCTGGTGGGAGTGGTTGGATCATGGGGGTGAATGTCACCTGAATGGTTTAGCAGCATCCCCTTGATGCTGTTCTCATGATAGTGAGTGAGTTCTCATGAGATCCGGTTGTTTAAAAGTGTGCAGCACCTCCCCTCGCTCTCTCTCATTCCTGCTCCCTCCTTGTGAAACGTCTTGCTCCCCCTTTGCCTTCTGCCATGATTAGAAGCTTCCTGAGGCCTCCCCCGAAGCAGAAGCCATTATGCTTCCTGTACAGCCTGCAGAGCCGTGAGCCAATTAAACGTCTTTTCTTTAAAAATACCCAGTCTCAGGTATTTCTTCATAGCAGTGTGAGAACAGACTAATACACCCACTACCTGTTCTCACTAAGAACAGGAAAGGCTGACATACAGAAGATGAAGATTATTTTTTGTGCTCAGCCTCTAAATCAGTGGCTTTCAAAAGTTTTTGACCTTGGCTCCAGAGAAACATTTTATATTATAACTCAGTACACATATGCATAGATATAAAATAGAACCTAAAATTTCATGCGCCAATTTAAATAAGTGAAGTTGCTCCTGTGTTGCCATTTGGGTCCCAAGAACCCTTCTGGGGCCTCCAGTATAGGAGTTTCAGATTAAGGAAGCATCGATGGGGCCAAGTACATTAGTTGAAGCAGAACCGCTGCTCTGATCTGACAAAGTTGGGGACACTGAGCCTTGTGCTAGGCCAGCCTGCAGAGTGTTGTCTGGCTTAAGTATGGGTGAGAAGGACCATTTGGTTTCACTTCAAGGTTGCTCATAATTTGGTTACCTCTTGAAGCAGTAAATAAGCAATCAGAAGCTATAAACACGACAAGGGTGGAAGGAGGTGAAATGTGATTTTTAGAAGCATGCCATAAATGAAATGTTCTTTTAAAATTATTATTTTTTTTATTTTAAAAGTTTATTTTAGTTTTTATTTTATGTGGGTACATTGTAGGTATATATATTTATGGGGCACAAATGAGTGTTCTTGATAGCTCACATGACAGGACCTTGTCGTACAGGCCAGAAAAACCTAGAATGGTGCCTGCTCATCCCTGCAGGACCATGTACCACCTGGTACCCAAGTACCAGATATTGGGCTTGGTACATCACTCAAGCCCAATATCTGGGGTCTGGGTCTTGAAATTCTCGCTGTGCCAGCACTGAAGCAACCTTGCCTTTAGCTGTGCTTGAACTGTTGGAGCCAAGGAGTTTATCATTTATGGCCATTCACCGGCTTTCTAAGAGCAGGCCTAGACATGGCCTCTTTCAAACAGAAACCTGCAACATCCCCAGATAGGCTGGGTATCATTTTATGGGAAAGAACTTTAGCCATGTCCAGAATTGAGGCTCAGACCTGTACCTACATGTCTGATGGCCTGAGCGATTGTCTAGGGGAAGCCAATTAGCAGAGGGGAAAGATGCTGCTAAGAGAAAAGCCACCACGAATGAATGGGAGTCTGGAAGAGCACCGTTAGGCAGAAAGTGTAGTGAGGTTGCAGCTGGACACTCCCCATTCAAGCTTCCCCTTGCATGGTTCAGGGGTCCAGAAGGAGAGCAGGACAGAGGGGAATGTGTCTGGGAGCTCCAGCTCTTACTCCGAAAGGACTTCCTCTGAAAGAGCCAGAAACAGTCAGGAAGGTAAGCAGTGGAGATGTGCTGTCAGGGACTATGAGAAAATGCCTCGTAGAAGCAGTATGGAAGGGGACCTATGGAGCTTCTGCCCTGACACTAACCCTAGGTGCATCCAGAGCCAGAGAGGGAGTGAGCAGGAGCAGAAGCCAGAGACTACTGAGAGGAGACCAGCAGCTCTGATGACACATCAGCTCTCAGCTCTCCCTCTGGAAGATCCTGCAGAGATGGATAAGGAATGGAAAGGGCCAAAGTTCAATCTGGCAGATGAGAGCATCCACTTTAGTAAATCTGGGTCCAAGAAACTAGAGCACCCTTTCCTAAAACCCTCAAACTGGGTGGAGAGAGTTTTTGGTTATATCATAGCTGGGCTGGGTTTGCACAGAACAATTCTGTTGTGCGTTTTCAGTAGGGATAAGCCAACAATTTTTTTCCCCGCTGCATTCACAGTTTTGTAACCAAATTGGCCTCTGGTTTTCAATGCAGGGTAAGTTTAGAATCTCACAGATGGGTGCATCCTAGTCAATGTCTCGTGAGAAACTCTGCGGTGAATAAACTGCCAGCCCACCTTTGGTCTCCCTCCTGACTTGTTCTGACAGGACATCCCCAAGACACCCAGGATGCTTGTGGTCTTTTTGTAGCCCATCCCAGCCTACTAAGACCATGCCATCCACCAGCTGGGCACAAGTGTCCTAACCCCCACTACTGAGTGCCCCACATCCCAAGGCTCAGCAACCTGTGCCATGGGCCTTGCAAAGGGAGTAGTGAAGCTGTGAGCTATGAAGATATGAAGCTATGAAGCTATGAAGCTATGCAAAGGGAGTAGTGAAGCTATGAGCTGTTACCTTCTGAATGTGTGAGAAAGTGTTTTCTTTTCAGGGATCAGAAGGGCTTTCTGACCAGTAAAATGCTATTTGGGATGATTTGGGAGAAAATTTATAGACTCGCGCTATATATTGACTGAAATAGAACATTGCGGTGCTATATCATGTGAGAAGGAAGAGCACTTTGTTCTTTGGCGTGAGAAAAAACATGGCCAAGCCAAAGTTTGAGGACAAGCACTCACCATCTCATTTGATATCAAGGCCGTTTAGAACCCACCTAATCTCAGACAGAACCCTGCCTCACAAGAAATGAGAATTTATCTCTTTTTCTTGAGATGGAGTCTTGCTCTGTCACCCAGGCTGGAGTGCAGTGGGGTAGTCTCAGCTCACTACAACCTCCCCTTCTCGGGCTGAAGTGATTCTCCTGCCTCAGCCTCCCAAGTAGCTGGGATTACAGGTACCTGCCACCACACCCTGCGAATTTTTGTATTTTTAATAGAGACAGCGTTTTGCCATGTTGGCCAGGCTGGTCTCAAACTCCTGACATCAGGTGATCCACCTGCCTCAGCCTCCCAGAGTGCTGGGATTACAGGCGTGAGCCACCACGCTGGGCCAGAATTGATCTCTCAAAAAAATTATCCCAGAGATTTAATTCAGCAATGTTTTTTTTCTTCTGTTTGTTTTTTATTATAATTTTTTCCTTCTTAGGAAAGTAATGTACGCTTAATAATTAGAAGTCATAAAATACCAACAAGTATAAGGAAGAAGGAAAAAAACATCTCAAGCCTTTGCTTGACCATTCTTCCCTAGCCCTGTCCATGCCTGGCTCCTTCTCACCAAATATATCCTCTGTAGAGGGGCTCTGAGTCCCTGATTCATATAAGTCATGTTACTCCACAGTCACTTTCTATTAGATTATTCTAGTCTTACTTTCTAGTACTTACTATTCACCAAGATGAGATTATTTATTATTTAGCTTATAGTCTGTCTCTGCACCTGCTGAGAGTAGGAATTTATCTTATTCACTAGTGCTTAGAATAGTGCCTGGTACACAGAGGGCACTTAGCAAGTACTTGTCAAATGGGTGAATAAATAAATAAATAACAAATGAATTCTTATTACATCTTACAAGACCCATGTTTGAGCAAATATGCTCAATGTCTTAGTAAGTGATTGCCAGGATAATCCCCTTTTAAGGGCCTGAAGCCCCGCATACATGCCATTTGTTAACAAGACTTTTTTCTTTGGTCACCATATTGTCTTCTAAAGTACTAGAGACAGTAGACTTTAAATATAAAATTTTCTGATAGAGATTAATAATAATACAGCACTTTGATTTAAGATACCCATGCTGGGTTTGAAACATAAGAGTGTGGTTGCCATTTAGCCATATAACTTTTGAAGCTTTAGTGGATGCTTGTGCCTGGGCAGCCTGGCCTCTGAATGCCTGACTTCATAAAAGAGGGAGCCCAGTGGCTATGCTCTAGGGCAGCACTGAGGACAGGCACTCAGTCTGTGCTGCTGACAGCAATAAGGTCTGGTTCCTTCCCTGACTTGATGAGGAAGAACTCCACTTCTTTAAAGACCTACAGGCTATCATAACTATCCCATCCCACCATTATCTATCATCTGCACACCCAGAGTCTTGCCTGGAGTGGGAAAATACTATAACCCTTAGCTCTCCTCTTTGGCTAGGGGTTGTCTCTGTTTCTCCCCAGTGGGTCTAGGAATGAATGGAAGAGAAATTATAGCTTAACCACAGAGAAGAAGGAGAAGGAGGAGGAGGGAAGGGAGGAAGAGCAGTAGCAGCAGCAGCAGCTTATTTGTGTGTGACCCATCTCCTATGGGTCTGTTTCCTCGACATAGATGCCCATCCATAAAAAGTACCTGCTTCTAGCTCTACCTCTGCTATCCTGATATGACAGTCTTCGTAACTTAAAGGTTCCCTTGGGATATAGTCCTAGAAATAAAATAGTTGAGTTAAGAAAATGTACACTTTTAGGCTTCTGCTATATATTTTAGAATTGGCTTCAAGTCAGTTTATATCATCTTACGTACTCACTGAAGGTTAATGAGGGGGACTTATTGTCCAGTGCCTTTAAAGATCTTAGCTAGTTTACTGAGTAGAAAAGAGCTTCTATTTGTTGCTAGAATTTTCATTTCTGAAATTATAATCTATTTAATCATTTTAATAAAGAGTTAAATAGAACTATCGTATTCTCTCCTCTCTTCCATTAAAAAGCATTTTGGAAGTTACTAAGGAAAAATATGACCTACTCCTTGCACTCACATGTTAGGGGAGCTAAATATATGCTCAAAATCTTTGAAAGAGAAGACAAGAGAAGACCTTTGAAAATAGCTGAGGCAGGGAGGAAGAGGAAATTTGGTCCATGGCTTATGTAAACAGTGGTACTCAAGGAAGACTTCATGGAAGAGGTAGGATTTGTACAGGGCCCAAAATATGGATAGGATTGAATAGGTGGAGAGAATGTTGCAGGATATTGCAGGAGGGCACAAAGGCAGGAGCAGAGAGCAAAGATTTAAGTCTGAAATGAACAAGGTACATATATTAGTTCAGGTTTCCCAAGGAGCAGACACCAAAATAGAGTTCAGTGTGCAAGGATTTTTATTAGGAGAAATGCCTGTGAGAGAAAATAAGAAGGGCCTGGAGAAGGCTTGGAAAACTATTGGACTGTGATGCAGGTCTGACCCTAAGGGAAGGAAGTTTGAGTGAAGTATCCTAGACTACCCTGTATAGATTAGGGAAAGGCTGTCAAGGAGTTCTTGAGCCAAAGCTGGATATCAGAGGAGTCCCATGTCTCCCAGGAACAGGCTGCATTTGTGTCTCTGCTGGTCCCAGTCATTGGCTGTGAGCAGCCTATGAGAAGCCGGGAAGGCCTTCATAGCACAGCAGTTGGGGCCTTTGGTCAATTAACAACCTGTAGTTAGAGGTCTGTGAAGTCCATTTTCATGGCATCACAACATGACTGGGAGAGAGTGAGAGGACTGGCCTGACAAGGTACATTTAACCACAGATGGGAGGTTTCTGCCTTCACCTTTTGAGAAGTCTCTTGATTTTTGTGGACAGAAAACATGGTAGTGATAGAAGCCTTGGTAGTGCAGCTTCACCCCCATGCACTCCAGGGGCTGGAGTGTGGATAGTCAGGTCAACGAAGGGTGTAGCCGAAGGGTACTAGGCATCAATTCCTCCTTCTGTTGTGCTTTCCCGCACTGCAGAGGCTGGAAAGCTAATGCTACATTTTCTAGAGTCCTTTGCTGTCGTAATTCTGCATGCAAATAAAGTTCTGCCCCTTACATGCATTGTTGGGAGATGTGAAAGGCAGAAATAAGGCAGAGGCCACCCTCTTGCTGATTTTAGATGCTTTCTTCTGGCAACATAGGCCGTGGAGACTGAGTTTTTATGCAGCAGCATTCCAGAGTGTTGTCCCCAACTTCAAGATTTGTACAAATTTTGAGTTTTGGGGGTGACAGCTTCCTGATCTCTGAATCTCATAGCTACAGTGATGTGTTCTGGGGCTTGATCTTTCCAGCAGAGGTTTCCTGATTCCTCACCTTCCTGGCAGTGGCAGAGGGGACACACCCTGATGAGCCAGCTCAGCGAGTTGTTTTGGGAGTCATTTCTGAAGGCCCAGCTGATGCCTGATTTTTGCTTTGTTTCATTTTTTAATAGACTTTATTTTTCTAGAGCAGTTTTAGGTTCAAAGCAAAACTGATTGTAAAGTGCAAAGATTTATCATATACTCCCTCTCCCCAACACAGGCACAGCCTCTTCCACAACCAATATCCCCGACCAGAATGGTATATTTTTTGTAATTGAACCTACACCGATACCTCATTATCACCCAAAGTTCCTAGTTTACATGAGAGTTCACTCTTAGTGTTGTACATTTGGTAGGTCTGGATAAATGTATAATGACACATATTCACCATTATAGTATCATATAGAATGGTGTCATTGCCCTAAAGATCCTCTGTGCCTTCCTTCCTCATCTCCCCTTAACCCCGACTCCTGCCAACCACTGATCTTTTTACTGCCGCCATAGCTCTGCCTTTTCAAAAATATCATACAGTTGGAATCTATAATATATAGTCCTTCCAGACTGGCTTTTTCCTTAATAATATACATTTAAGTATTTAAGCTTACTCCATGTCTTTTCATGACTTGATAGTTCATTTCCTTTTCTTTTTTTTTTCCTGAGATGGGGTCTTACTCTGTCACCTAGGCTGAAGTGCAGTGGTGTGATCTCGGCTCACTGTAGCCCCTGCCTCCCAAGTTCAAGCAATCCTCCCACCTCAGCCTCTCAAGCAGCCGGGACCCCAGGTGCATGCCCGCCACCTGACTAATTTTTTGTATTTTTGGTAGAGATGGGGTTTCACCATGTTGCTCAGGCTGGTCTCGAACTCCTGAGTTCAAGTGATCTGCCCAGCTCGGCCTCCCAAAGTGCTGGGATTACAGGCCTAAGCCACTGCACTCAACCAATAGTTCATTTCTTTTTAGGATTGAATAATATTCCATTGCCTGCATATATTGTAGTTTATCCATTCACCTTCTGAGGAACATTGTGGTTGCTTCCATTGATTCTTTAAGCACCCAACTCCCTGCATCAAATACCTGAATGCTTGAAATACCTATAGAAGTTTTTATTTATTGTACTTTACCCCAACTGATGAAAGGGGGAAGGTGTCTATTGAGGACATACTATTGGTATGGGGTAGAAGCCAGTTCAGAAGTAGGTTTACTTGACCATTGTTTTTCTAATCTATATCCTTCATCATGTTACTTAAACTCTTCAGACACTCCAATCTTTCTCCATTCCCAGTAGAAGTGAAGAGATTACTGTCACTGACTAATCTCAGAAAAAGAATCGAGGATCTAAGTCTCAGGCTTTACCATGTGGGAACCAATAAAGCTGGGCTCCCCCTGCCTCCATGGCTTTGCTCCTATAGGTAGTTGTCTCCATTCTCAGAGTGCACTAAGCTTTTTCTCATCTCAGAGTGTTTGCACTGTATCTGAGATGCCCTTTCTCCAGCTCACATATCTGGGTCTCTTGCATCCTACAGGTTTTTGTACAGATGTTACCCCTTTATATAATGTAACCCCTCATGGTTGTTTTCTAGAACACCTTCCTTTTCTGCAGAGAGATGTACTTAATCCAGGCTATAAGAATCTCAAGCTTTACTTCTGATCAAACAAAATCTTTGCCATATCCCAACAGTTAAATATGAGGAACAATACTGAAGGGAATTTTTTCCATTCTCCATTCCTGTGTAAAAAAACACCTCAAAACTCGGTGGCCGAAAACAATTTACAATTCTCTAAGTTGGCTGGCTTCAGCTGGATGATTCTTCTGCTGGTCTGTCTTTCAGTTTCTCATGCAGTTGCAGTCAGGTGGTGGCTAGGCTAGAACATTCAAAATGGCTTCACTCACATGTCTGGTGCTTTGGTAGGGACGGCTAGAAGGCTAGATCTAGATCTAGTTAGATGCGAGGTGGCTGGGATTCTCTTTCTCCATGTAATCTCAAGACCTCTCCCTCTCCACATGGCTTCTCCACATGGTATCTCCATGTGGTTTATCCAAAAGGGTAGCTAAACTTCTTCCATGTGACAAACAATTACCAACAGCACAAAAGCTGAAGGTGCCATGTCCTATCAAGGAATATTGCTGGAACTGGCACATCACTTCTGCCACATACCTTTGATGAAAGCGAGTTATAGAGCCAGGCCAGATTCCACGTGGAAGGGAACTATACAACAGTGTGACTATCAGGAGACCTGGTGCACTGGGGCCCATTTTTGCAGACTAGCTACCACCATACTTAAAAATTGCCTGTCAATGAATATAGCCAAGATTCATGGAGCTGACTAATGAGTAAGTGATGATTATCCATGATAATGATGATGAAAGAGGAAAAGAATTCTATCTACTATTTAAACCTATCTACTATCTACTATTTTTTCCCTTGGGAATTGATGTAATTTTTAGGAAGCCATAGGAAGATTCTCCAAGAACTGAGAGCCAATTATGATCTAAGAACAAAAAAAGTTAAAAGCCATACATGATAGATTATATTAGCCACCTGGAAAACTCTTTAGGGCTAACATATCTCCTAAATCATTGGAGAAAAAACATGGTCATCAAATTTCATAAATAGGAAGATATTGATAGCCTAAAAGACACACACACACACACACACACACACACACACACAGAGAGAGAGAGAGAGAGAGGGATATTTCTGGTTGGAAGCCAGAATCCGAATACAGTGGGTTAAGGATTAAGGGGGAGGTAGCTGCACATGGGAGGAGCAAGGGTAGATGACTTTCCCAAGCAATGTGGCCAGGAGTTCTGATGCATTGTTACTGGGAAGGGAAATGGGTACAAGCTTTCTAAATGGTAATTTGGCAAGTAAGAGCCTTGAAAATGTTAACATCTTTTGACCCAGTTATTCAACATCTAAGAAATTAGCCTAATGAAATAATCAGATATATGCCAAGATTTACATACCAGGAGACTCACTTAACGAATGTTGCATTTCATTGTGAAATATACCTCATATACAAAAGCATGCACACCACATTTGAGTTCATTTTAAAGAGTAGTAATGTGTCTCGAGTTCGGTCCTTCTGGTGGGTTCTTGTTCTCACTGACTGCAAGAATGAAGCCATGGACCTTCGTGGTGAGTGTTACAGCTATTAAAGCTGGCACAGAGTCTGAGTAAGGATTCCAAGAGCTATTCCTGCTCTGTCTGTGACTTATAAAGAGAAGTTTTGTCCTGTGGGAAGGCTTAAGGCTGGAGCTAGAGTTTGTTCCTTCCAATGCCCAGACTTCAGGGTTGATTCCTTCCTCAAGCATGGGACAACAAATGGGTAACTTGTCCCCCATAGTCATGTAGATAATAGCTCCAGCTTTGGCTAATATGTCCCTCCTTAATAAGGGTGTGGGACTTTCAGGCATAACAAGAAAGGCATATGAAAAGAGCAAAGTCTCCCAGTTACAACTGAGGAAGTGAGAGAAATACCTGGTTACAGGCCGTCCCAGGATTCCTTGGATGCTAATGGGCCTTGAGGACAGCTGTCCAGGACAGGAGATTAACATTGAGAAAGCTGCACCAGTGTCCAGGAGGAAGTCAATTTCCTGGCCTTCAATGGTTAAACTTACCCAGGGCTCAGTGAGGGTGATGACATGAGCTGGCGCTTGCCCCAGACACCCTCAGTCTTGTTGTTGGATCATCTGGTTGGCGGATTCTGGCCCAGAGAAGCTTTGTCCTCTGGGGCAGTGTGACTTCCAGTGATTGCCTCAGCATAGCGGACATGGGTGAGGCGGCAGCTTGTTTCTTGTTGGACAATCTTTTTTAAGGTGTCCTTGCAAACCACACTGATAACAAGCCCTACCAGGTGATTGGCCTGCTGCATATTCTGTCCTCTCTGAACCACCAAGGTTTTTTTGTCTGAGGGCCATGACTAAGGCTGTGGCCTTTCTCTGATCTCTCTTTTTCTTTTCAGCCTGTTCCCCTTGGTCCATATTATAGAACACCAAGTTTGCGAGCTTTAATAATGCCTGCAGATTTTGTTCAGGGCCCAGGGCTCACTTTTGGAGCTTTCTCCTGATATCTGCAGCTGATTAGGTAATAAACTTCTCTTTTAGGATGAATTGACCCTTGAGTGAGTCAGGTGACAGGGGAGTATATTTTCTTAAGACCTCCCATAGCCACTCAAGGAAGGCAGAAGGATTTTCTTCCTTTCCCTGAGTTATAGTGGACATCATTGAATAATTCACGGGCATTTCCTAATTCTCCTTAGTCCTTCTAGAACAGAGGTCAACAGATGTTTGTGACTCCAGTCCCCATGATCTGAGGCGAGGTCCCAGTGGGGATCCATACTGGGGACGGCTTGCTGACCAGTAGGGAATTTGTCCCTTTCTTTGGCTGTCATTCTATCATTTACTTGACTAAGATACCAGGTAGCTCCAAACTCTTGGGCTGCAGCTAAAACCACATTCTTTTCATTAAAGGCCAGGGTTTGATCTAACAATAGCATGACATCTCTCCAAGTGAGGGTCGAAGGTTTGCCCTAGACCCTATAGGACATCTATATACCTATCAGGATCATCTGAAAACTTCCCCAGATCTACCTTGATCTGCTTTAAATCAGAGAGGGAGAAGGGGACATGTACCCGGGTTGGGCCAAATTCCCCTCCACCTACAGCTTGAAGGGGACATAACTGATAGCCAAGGGTGTTTTGTGGTCCCTTGGAGATTTCTTTGCTTGTTTCCTTCGGGCGGGGGAGGTTAGAGGAGGCTTATCATTAATAGGAAGGGGAGATATAGGGAGGCTAGGATATGGGGGTAAGCTGAAATGTCCTCCTGTGGGATGTAAATTGCGAGCTTTGCATAGTTGTGGATTCTCCTTCAGTGAAAAGAAAGCTTGGACATAAGGTATTTCACTCCATTTGCCTTCTGTCTTACAGAAAAGGTCAAGCTACAGGATGGTATTGTAATTTATACTTCCCTCAGGTGGCAATTTTTTCCCATCAGAGAGAGAATATTGGGGCCAGGCCATAGTGCAGAGAAAAATGAGCCACTTCTTTTTCAGGGTTTGTGGGTCAAATTGGTCCCAATGGCTTAGGATGCATTTCAAGGATAAGCCTGTTGATGCCAGAGTGTTTCCCATCTGAAAGAAAACCCACCCATGGTTTTGGTTTGTTTGTTTACCCTCTTGCCCAAGAAACCGCAACGGTCCCTGGACCCTGCTGATTGGAAAAATTGCACTCACCGATGCAGCAGCAGAAACCCCTCTTGCCCAAGAACCCGCAACAGTCTCTGAATCCTGCTCATCAGAATAGTTGCGCTCACCAACACAGCAGCAGAAACCCTAATTTTCCTTTAGACCACAAAAAGGACTGAGGAAGATCGGATTTAGTGGCCTTTACTGACGCATTCTTGAAAACCTGTTAGAGTCCTTAGTGTTCTCCTGTTAGTATTGGGACCTTACCCAGTCCTATAAAGATGTTATGCCCCAAAAATGAAGTGGAAGGCCATACCCTGAGAGAGGGAAGGGATCTCCAGTGTCAGAAGAGTATCTTTTGTCCTCATTTCTCATCATATGAATAGGAAGGATATCATTTCTGAGGCTCTCAATATCCTAGCTTCAGGAATAGCTTTTGTTAGGCCTGCTAGTCTGAGGAGGGATCCTAAAGTTCCAGAGAGTCCCCCACTGGCTCCCGATGGGGCTTTGGGCAAAAATTATGTCTTTCTGATTGGTGAGCCCAGGTTCCTAAAGAAGGGAACAGAGTCCTGAAGTTTATACTAGAAATTATTCTTATAGGAGAAACTAGTAAAGCACTAGAAACTGGGAGTTGTTTTTAGAAGTGGGACTAGCCTCAGAGAAGAGAGGTGGGAGGAAGTTTGTCTGACAGGCATTAGGACCCAGGAGGCAAGGGTCAGGATAGATAGGATAGATGGGTGAGTCTCTCTTGGGTGACGTGACTTTGAGAGTTCCGCTCATGACTATGGGGTCAACCAACAACCATCTTTTTGTCGGGACCCCGGAGCTGAATGCCTTTCTTCTCTGCCGACCCTTGGTTCAGCCCAGAAGTACAGGAAAAGTGGAATCTGGTTCCAGGAAAACCAATGCTCCCAACTCTGAAGAGTCGGGGATTGTTAGAGAGCCCTTCCCAGAAAGACTGACACCTATGTCTTTAGTCCAGCGGACATGCTAGTCGCTTTTAACTGGTTGATAGGTGCCCGGTGTTTAGCCCCCGAATTCTAAGGAAAAATAGGACAGAATAGCAAGTGAAAGAGGTCCGATGGTACTCACTGCTTGGCAATAGTCCCTCCGTGGTCACCAAGATGTGTCCAGAGTTGGTTCCTTCCGGTGGGATCTTGGTCTCGCTGACTTCAAGAATGAAGCCACAGACCTTCGCAGTGAGTGTTACAGCTCTTAAATGTGGCACGGACCCAAAGAGTGAGCAGCAGCAAGATTTGTTGTGAAGAGCAAAAGAACAAAGCTCCCACAGCGCAGAAGGGGACCCAAGCAGGTTGCTGCTGCTGGCTGGGGTGGCCAGCTTTTATTCCCTTATTTGTTCCCACCCACTTTCTGCTGATTGGTCCATTTTGCAGAGTGCTGATTGGTGCATTTATAATCCTTTAGCTAGACACAGAGCGCTGATTGGTGCATTTTTACAGAGTGCTGATTGGTGCATTTACAATCCTTTAGTCAGACACAGAGTGCTGATTGGTGCATTTTTACAGAGCATTGATTGGTGCATTTACAATCCTTTAGCCAGACACAGAGCACTGATTGGTGCGTTTTTACAGAGTGCTGATTGGTGCATTTACAACCCTTTAGCTAGACACAAAATTTCTCCAAGTCCCCACTTGACCCAGGAAGTCCAGCTGGCTTCACCTCTCAGTAACAAAGTAAGTGATTGTGTAGCCACCATCCAAGATAGCAAGTAAAACATTGCTCTCCATATGTTCTTTCCCAATATTATGCCTCTCTTCCCTGCCAGGACTAACAATTGGGCTAATTTTTGAGCAATCTTTTCTTTGCCATTCTTTTGAAGTTTTACCATGTTTGAATATATCTCTCCAAGATATAATGTTTAGTTTTGTCTGCCTTTGAAGTTAATATAAATGCAAACATGCTGTCTGTGATTGTGTATAATTTGCTTCTTTTGCTCTACATTGTCTTTGAGATTCTTCCTGTCAATGTGTGTAGTTTCAGTTCATTCATTTCTACTGCTGTATGATACTCATGCATTCTACTTTGATGAATATTTGGGTTTTTTTTGCTATTATGAGCAATGCTTCTAAAGCATACTTATTCACATTTACTGCTACACATATGCAAGAATTTCTCTTGGGTATGATCATAGAAGTAGAACTACTAGATTAGCATATGTTCAACTTTTCTAGACAATACAAACATAAACTGTTTTCCAAAGTGATTTTGGTAATTTACATTTCAGTATATGAGAGTTTCATTTGTACCATATCCTCATCAGTAAGTGAAATTGTCAAACATTTTCATTTTTGCTAATCTAGGGTACAGAATGGTATCTTATTGTGCTTCTAATAACAGTTTTATTGAGATACAATTCACATTTCATTGAATAAAATTGCAGGGATAAATCCTCATGTATCAATAATCACTTTGAATGTAAATGGATTAAGCTTTCCACTTAAAAGATATTGACTGGCTGAATGGATTTTAAAAAAATATGACACAAGTTTATGCTGCCTACAAGAAATTCATCTCACCTGTAAAGACACACATAGACTGAGAGTAAAGGGATGGAAACAGATATTCCATGCAAATGAAAACCAAAAGCAAGCAGGAGTAGCTATACTTAAATCAGATTAAACAGACTTTAAGTAAAAAACAGTAACAAAAAATAACAATAAGAAAGGTCATTATATAATGAGAAAGAATCAATTAGCAAGAGGATATAACAATTCTAAACATATATGTACCCAATCCTGGAGCACCAGATATATAAAGCAAATATTTTTTGTTTTAAAGGGAGAGATAGACTCTAATACACTAATGGTTGGGGACTTTGACACCCCGCTGTCAGCATTAAACAGAATCTAGACAGAAAATTAACAAAGAAACATTAGATTTAAACTGTACTTTAGACTAAATAGACCTAACAGACATTTGCAGAACATTTCACCCAACAGTTACAGAATACACATTCTTCTCATTGGCATGTAGAACATTTTCCAGGACAGACTGTATGTTAGGACATAAAATAAAACTCTACAAAGTTAAAAATATCAAAATTATATCAAGTATTTATTCAGACACCAATGGAATAAAAATAGAAATCAATAACAAGAGGAACCTTGGAAACTACAAATACATGGAAATTAAACATGTTCCTGAAAGACCATTGGGTTAAGGAAGAAATTAAGGAGGAAATTAAAAAATTTCTTGAAAGGAGATATAGCAAAAGCAGTGCTAAGAGGGAAGTTTATAGCAATAAACACCCACATCAAGAAAGTAAAAAGATTTCAAATAAACAATCTAATGACCCACCTCAAACTAGGTGTAAAAGGAGCATACCACAACATAATAAAGGCCATATATGACAAATCTACAAGTAACATGATACTGAATGAAGAAAAGCAGAAAGCCTTTCCTCTAGGAACTGGAACAACACAAGGATGCCCACTTTCATCACTCTTATTCAAAATAGTACTGAAAGTCCTAGCCAGAGCAATCAGGCAAAAGAAAGAAATAAAAAGGCATACCAATTGGAAAAGAGGAAGTCAAATTATTCCTTCTTGCTGATGATATAACCTTATAGCTAGAAAAACCTATACATCACCAAAAAACTCATAGATATGATAATTAATTCCATAAAGTTGCAGGATACAAGATCAACATACAAAAATCAGTAGCTTTTCTATGCTAATAATGCACTAGCTGAGAAAGAAATCAAGAAAGCAATCCCAACCGGGCACAGTGGCTCACACCAGCACTTTGGAACAGCAGAGGCAGGAGGATCGCTTGAGGTCAGGAGTTCAAGACCAGCCTGGCCAACATAGTGAAACCCCATCTCTACTAAAAATTCAAAAATTAGCTGGGTGTGGTGGCATGTGCCTGTAATCTCAGCTACTCGCAGGAGAGAACTGCTTGAACCCAGGAGGCAGAGGTTGTAGTGAGCCAAGATTGAGCCACTGCACTCCAGCCTGGGCAACAGAGCAAGAATCTGTCTCAAAAAAAAAAAAAAAAGGCAGCAATCCCATTTACAAAATAAATTACCTAAAAATACATTTAACAAAGGAAGTAACAGATCTCTACTAGGAAAAGTACAAAACACTTGTGAAAGAAATTGAAGAGGACAGAAACAAATAGAAAGACATCCCATGCTCATGGCTCAGAAGAGTTAATATCAATAAAATGACCATGTTTCCCAAAGTGATCTACAGATTCAACACAATCACTATCAAAACACCAATGTCATTTTTCACAAAATTTTTAAAAAATTCTAAAATTTATATGGAACCAAAAAAAGAAAAAAAAAAAAAAAAGCCTAACTAGCCAAAGCAATCCTAAGGAAGAAAGAACTAAGCTGGAGGAATCACACTACCTGACTTCAGAATATATTACAAGCTTATAAGAACCAAAACAGCATGATATTGGTATAAAAACAGACAAACAGACCAATGAAACAGAATATAGAACACAGAAATAAATTCACATATTTACAGCCAACTGATACTCATAATGGTGCTGAGAACATATATTGGGGAAAGGACACCCTCTTCAGTAAATGGTACTGGGAAGATTGGATATCTATATGCAGAAGAGTGAAAGTGAACCTGTTTCTCACCATATAAAAAAATCAACTCAAGATGGATTAAAGACTCAAACATATACTCAAAACTGTAAAACTACTAGAAGAAAACATAAAGGAAACATTTTAGGACATCGGTCTAGGCAAATATTTTATGGCTAAGACCTCAAAAGCACAGACAACTGAAAAAAATATGGACATATGGGACTATATTAAACTAAAAAGCTTCTGCACAGCAACAGCAACAATCAACAGAGTGAAGAGACAACCTGTTGGATGGGAGAAAATATTTGCAAACTATTCATCCAACCAGGGACTAATATCCAGAATATATAATGGAACTCAAACAACTCAACAACAAAAACAAAACAAAGCAAAAAGCCCCCAGAACAAATAATCTCATTAAAAAGTGGGCAGTCTGGGTGTGGTGGCTTATGCCTGTAATTCCAGCATTTTGGGAGGCCAAGGCTGGAGGATCCCTGAAGTCCAGGAATTCAAGATGAGCCTGGGTGACATGGTGAAACCCATCTCTACTAAAAAATGCAAAAATTAGCAGGGCATGGTGGTGTGCTCCTGTAGTCCAGCTACTTGGGGGCTGAGGCAGAAGAATTGTTTGAGCCTGGGAGGTGGAAGTTGGAATGAGCAGAGATTGTGCCACTGCACTCCAGCCTGGATGCCACAGCAAGATCCTGTTTTTTTTGTTTTTTGTTTTTTTAAAATAGGCAAAGTACATTGATAGACAAAAAATAACAGATGCTGGTAAGGACGCAGAGAAAAGGGAACTCTTATACACTGTTGGTGGGAATGTAAATTAGTATAACCACGATGGAAAACAGTATGAAGATTTCTCAAATAACTAAAAATAGAACTTACATATGATCCAGCAATCCCACTACTGGCTATTTACCCAAAGGGAAAAATATCAGTATACCAAAGGGATGTCTGCACTTGCATGTGTATTGCAGCACTATTCACAATAGCAAAGATGTGGAATCAATCTAAGTATTCACCAATGGACAAGTGAATAAAGAAAATGTGACACTGATGCACAATGGAATATCATTTAGTCATAAAAAAATGAAATCCTGTCATTTTCAGCAACATGAATGGAACTGGAGGTCATTATGTTAAGTAAAATAAGCCAGGCACAAAAAGACAAATGCCATATGTTATCACTAATATGTGAGAGCTAAAAAAGTTGATCTCATGGAGGTAGTGAGTAGAATGATAAATACTAGAGTCTGGGAAGGGTATGTGGGTGGGAGAAGAGGGTGAAGAGAAGTTGGTTAATGGGTACAAACATACAGTTAGAAGAAATAAGTTCTAATGTTTAATAGCAGAGTATGGTCACGGTAGTTAGCAACAATGTATTGTATATTACAAAGTCGCTGTAAGAGAGGACTTGAAATGTTCCAAAAACACAAAAATAATTAATACCCCAGGTGATGGATATCCCAAATACCCTGACTTAATTATTACACAGTCTGTGCATATAATACTCACATATACCCCATGAATAAGTAAAATATGATTTATCAAGTTGAAAAACGAGGATGATTTCTATGTATTGATATGAAAAATTTTCCAACTTATACTAAGAAAAAAATTAAACACATTCAATTTCTACAAGTCTAAAGTTAATGAATACTTCACACTAATTTTTATAACTTTTATTTTGATTATTAAATATTTAAAATGTATCAAATATAGAAAATAATATGAGACATGCATGTACCAGTCTTTATTACTAATATTTATTTTTTTACTGAAAAATACAAGTTCTTAGAACAGGTTAACTCCGTTTATTTCCTTTATGACTTCTATGCAATTGTTGTCACTTTTTCTTTTTTTTAAAGAGTCAGGGTCTGGCTCTGTTGCTCAGGCTGGAGTGCAGTGGCACAATCATAGCTCATTGCAGCTTTGAACTCCTTGGCTCAAGCAGTCCTCCCACCTCAGCTTCCCAAGTAGCTAGCACTACAGGCGTATGCCACTACACTTGGCTAATTTTTAAAATTTTTTTATTTGGTAGAAAAAGGATCTTGCTATGTTTCCCAGGCTGGTCTTAAATTTCTGGCCCAAGCAATCCTCCCTGCTTGGCCTCCCAAAGTGCTGGGATTACAGGCATGAGCCACCTTGCCTGGCCTTTTAGTATTTTAATTTCAAAGTATTGTTGTGTATACCATTTTAAAATTTAAACAATTTTAAACAATTGCATATAGTCATGAGGAGGATACATGGAATTAATGTGCTCTAAAGGAATAAATTCAATGTTTGATAGCAGAGTAGGATGACTATACTTAACAAAAATGTATTGCCAGGCGCGGTGGCTCATGCCTGTAATCCCAGCACTTTGGGAGGCTGAGGCAGGAGGATCACGAGGTCAGGAGATCGAGACCATCCTGGCTAACACGGTGAAACCCCATCTCTACTAAAAATACAAAAAAGTTAGCCAGGCGTGGTGGTGGGCGCCTGTAGTCCCAGCTACTCGGGAGGCTGAGGCAGGAGAATGGCGTGAACTCAGGAGGCGGAGGTTGAAGTGAGCCGAGATTGTGCCACTGCACTCCAGCCTGGGTGACAGAGCAAGACTCCATCTCAAAAAAAAAAAAATGTATTGTACTGAGGTGATAGATACCCTGAATATCCTGACTTTATCACTACACATGATATACATGTAACAAAATTTCTCATGTGCCTCATAAATTTGCACAAATAAGATTTTGTATTTTTCAGTAGGAAACTGAATACATTATCTCCAATGACTGACATATGTGTTGTTTTATAGTCTATCATTTTGATTTATCCACATAATTGCCATTTTGAAATTTCTCACTTGTTTTCGTTTCTAACCTTCTGTCTGAGGTTATGTTCCTTTTGGTAAAACTAAATACATGTAAGGGTGTGTGTGTGTGTGTATTGAAATATCAATGTGCCAGAAAATAAACCACTATCAACATACAATTCTATACCCAGTGAAAATACCTTTCCAGAATAACAGCAAGATAAGATACTTTTAGATAAAAACACTGAAACAGTTTGCCAGCATCAGATGCTTACTAAAGTAAATGCTTATGAATACGGTTTGACACACCGAGAAATTATTCCACTGACTTCTTGCTTCCACTGTTGAATTAGGAAACATAGCTCTTAATATGTTGCTCCTATCAAAGTAAGCTACCTTTTATCCATGGCGGCTTTTAAGATTTTTGTTTGTTTCTTTGTATTTGATCTTCTGGGTTTCTGTCTTCACATAGTGTTTGACCTGGATATTCTTTACTTCCTTGCCAGCTCTTTGATGCTTTTGAATATGTCATCAGCAGGTTAATTTGTTTCAGTGTGAGTATCCATCTGGGAACCTATCCTGCCACGATACCAGAAACAAAACATCACAATTAAAAACCATCTTACTACCTAACAATGCTACTGGTTAAATTAAATGATAACTACTTTCAATGGAATTATATACAGCCATTTAACTTATTTTTTTAAAGAGATGTTATATTTTTAGAGCAGTTGTAGATTCGCAGCAAAATTGAGAGGAAGGTACAGAGATTTTTCATATAACCCCTGTCACCACACAGGCATCATAGCCTTCCCAATTATCAACATCTTCCTCCACCCTACTCCGACACCCCATGGTATATTTGTTACAATTGATAAACCTACATTGACACATTATAATCACTAAAAGTCCATAATTTACATTAGGGTTCACTCTTGGTGTTGTACCTCCTATGAGTTTGTACAAATGTATAATGACATGTATCCGTCATTATAGTAACATACAGAATATTTTCACTGCTCTAAAAAATCCTCTGCACTCCACTTATTTATCCCTCCCCATCACCCAATTCTTGGTAACCACTGATCTTTTTAGTGTCTCCATAGTTTTGCCTTTTCCAGAATGTCATGTGGCCATAGCCATTATGCACCCTTTTCAGATTGGCTTTTTAACTTAGTAATATGCATTTGAGTTTCCTCCATGTCTTTTCATGGTTTCATAGCTCATTTCATGTTAGCATGGAATAATATTCCGTTGTCTAGATGTACCACAGTTTATATATCCATTCACCTACTGGAAGACATCTTGGTAGCTTTCAAGTTTGGGCAATTATGAATAAAGCTGGTATAAACATTCATGTACAGGGTTTTTGTATGGACATAGGTTTTCAGTCCATTTGGATAAATATCAAGGAGTGTGATTGCTAAATTATGTGGTAAGAGTATGTTTGGTTTTGTAAGAAACTGTCAGTGTCTTTCAAAATGGCTGTGCCATTTTTGCATTCCTACCAGCAATGAAAGAGAGTTCCTATTGCTCTACATACTCATCAGCATTTGATGTTGTTAATGTTTCGGCCTTTAGCCATTCCAACATGTGCGTAGTGGTATATCATCATCGTTTTAAATTGCAGTTCCCTAATGATATAGACTGTTGAATATATTCTCATATTATTTGCCATTTGTTTATCTTTTTGGTGATTTTTAAATTGGGTTGTTACATTTCCACCCGCTGAAATTTTTTTAACTCGTTGACTTTTAAGAGTTCATTGTATATTTTTGGTAAGAGTCCTTTATTAGATGTGTCTTTTATAAATATTTTCTTCCAGTCTATGGCTCATCTAATTATTCCCTTGACATTGTTTTTCCAGAGTAAAAGTTTTTAATTTTAATGAAGTACAGCTTTTCAAGTATTACTTTAATAAATCATACCTTTCATGTTGTAGCTAAAAAGTCAACACTATACCCAAGGTCATCTGGGTTTTCTATTTTCTAGGAGTTTTATAGTTTTGCATTTTTCTTTTGTTTTTGAGATGGAGTCTCACTGTTTTGCCCAGGCTGGAGTGCACTGGTGAGATCTCGGCTCACTGCAAACTCTGCCTCCCAGGTTCAAGTGATTCTCCTGCTTCAGCCTCCCACGTAGCTGGGATTATAGGCGTGCGCCACAGTGCCTGGCTAATTTTTGTATTTTTAGTGGAGTCAGGGTTTTGCCACGTTGGCCAAGCTGTTCTCGAGCTCCCAGCCTCAGGTGATCCACCTGCCTTGGCCTCCCAAAGTGCTGGAATTATAGGTGTGAGCCACTGCGCCAGCCCAGTTTTGCATGTTTCTAGCTTCTAGGAGTTTCACACTTTGTTCTATGATTTTTAAGTTAATTTTTATGTTAACTAAGAACACACAAGAGTGCAAGTTCTGTGTCTAGATTAAATTTTTTTACGTTTGGGTGTCCAGTTGTTTCAGCACCGTTTTTTGAAAAGACTTTTTGTTGCATTGTACTGCCTTTTCTCCTTTGTCAGAGATCCGTTGACTGTATTTAGGTAGATTTATTTCTGGGCTATTAGCTAGGTCTATTTCTGTTCCTTTGGTCTATTTGTCTATTCTTTTGCCAATACTACACTGTCTCGATTACTGTAGCTTTATAGTAAATCTCGAAGTTGGGTAGTGTTAGTCTTCTAACTTTGTTCTTCTTCAGTATTTATTGGCAATTCTGGTTCTTTTGCTTCTCCATATACATTCTCTTTACAATCAGTTTGTCAATATCTACAAGATAATTTGCTGAGATTTTGATTGAGATGGCATTGAATCTATGGATCAAGTTAGGGAGAACTTATATCTTGACAATATTTGGACTTACTATCCATGAACATGGAATATATCTCTATTTAGTTCTTTGATTTCTTTCATCAGAGTTATGTAGTTTTCCTCATATAGTTCTTGTAAATATTTTGATAGGTTTATACCTAAGTATTTCATTTTTAAGAGGTGCTAATGTAAGTGATATTGTGTTTTGAATTTCAAATTCCACTTGTTCCTTACTAGTATGTAGGAAAACAATTGACTTTTGCATATTAACCTTGCATACCGCAATCCCTAGAATCATTTATTACTTCCAAGAGCCTTTTTTTTTTTTTGGTCAATTCTTTTGGATTTTCTACATAGTCAATCACGTCATCTATAAACAAATTTATAGTTTTATTTCTTCCTTTCCAAACTGTATACCTTTTCTTTTCTTGTCTGGTCTCATTGCATTAGCTAGGACTTCTAGTATGACATTGAAAAGCAGTGGTGAGAGGAGACATCCTTGCCCTGTTCCTGATCTTAGTAGGAAAGTACCCAGTTTCTCACCCTTAAGTATGATGTTAGCTGCAGGTTTTTTTTGTGTCTATCAAGTCAAGGAAGTCTACCTCTATTCCTAGTTTACTGAGAGTTTTTATCATGAATGGGTGTCAAATTTTGTCAAATGCTTTTTCCACATCTATTGATATGATTTTTTTAGCACGTTGATGTGATAGATTACATTAGTTGGTTTTTAAATGTTGAAGCAGCCTTGCATAACTGGGATAAATCCCACTTGGCTGTGGGACATAATTCTTTTTATACATTGTTGGATTCAATTTGCTAATATTTTGTTGAGGGTTTTTGCATCTATGTTTATGAGAGATATTGGTCTGTAGTTTTCTTTTCTTGTAATGTCTTTGTCTGGTTTTGGTATTAGGACTGTGCTGGATCAACAGAATGAGTTAGAAAGTAGTTCCTCACCTTCTAGTCTCTTAAAGATATTATAGAGAATTGGTATAATATCTTCCTTAAATGTTTGATAGAATTCACCAATAAACCCATCAGAGCCTTGCGCTTTCTGTTTTGAAAGGTTGTTCATTATAGATTCAATTTTGAAAATAAATACAGGCCTATTTTAATTGTTTGTTTTTTCTTGAGTGAATTTTGGCAGACTGTGTTTCTTAAGGATTTGGTCCATTTCATCTAAGTTATCAAATTTGTGGGTATGGAGTTGTTCACAGTATTCCATGATTATCCTTTTAATGTCCATGAGATCTGTAGTAATGTCCCCTTAACCTATCTTTTTAAAGAAAAAAATCTATCAAAAGAGCAAATGTTTTAATAATACAATCAAAGTAGGAGTAAAAATAAGGGTTGAACTTGAACGTTTCGGGAGCTTTCTGTGTGTTAGGCACTGTTCCTATGAGTATGTATATGGACTACTGCTTTTAATCCATATAAAGCCCCATCAAATAGGGATTATTGTCCCCAATCTAAAGAAGAGAAAACAGAAAGATTCAATAACTTGTCCAAGACTGTATGTCTTGGACACATAAAACTATAACTAACCACATATTAACTACCTGAAAAGATATGCTGACAGAAGGCTGGTCTCAGCCAGGAACCAAGAAAAGAGGAGAGAAAGATTGAGACTTGGGGGGATTCTGCTGGCTCTATACACATGGTGAGGAGGCTTACTAGCTGATGTGAGCATCTGGTCAGTTTGCCTAGTACATCTCTCTAATGGAGTCAGATATGTCAGACAATTGTGCTACGAAGCTCAGACAACCAACTCTCCCACTCTTACTTCATGACCATCAGCCACCTTCTGACTACCACATTTTCCAACAAATGAAGGAATGCATACACCAGTTTAAACATCTATGTAGTAGTATTTCTCACTATAAATGAGTACTTTGGCCTTTGGGATTCTTCAATGGTCCCATGTAAGTTGGATCATGTGAGTCCATCCATCGGGATTGTTCAATGGTCCCATGTAAGTTGGATCATGTGAGTCCATCCATCTGAGCTTTGTCAGTTCTTGATGTTCTGACAAACTTGAGTTTCTGGGCCCAGAGAGCTGAGGACCAAATCCTGGACTAAGGGGGCTCTTTCAAGGTAATGCCCTAGGAGCCCTACATGAGGGAGCCAAATCGCCTTTCTATCCGCTGTCTTCATCTTGCTTAATTTAAATGCAATGATAATAAGTTGTCAGGATGTTCTGTCAGTTATTAAGTTTTCATCTCTCACATCCACACTTATCCTTCAATAATCTGCAGTGTGATGCTAGGTTTAGAATTCTAAAATACACAGTTCTATTTTGTCAAGAGCCTGCAATGCTAGAGGAACAAAAACAGACTCCTTCCTGTGGGCTTCCTGAATGTTTCCTGTTCCTGTGGGCATCACACTAGCATCAATTCTTTATTCCAACAGATTTCAGTTCCTTCCTGTGGCAGCAGCTTAACTCTGTTTGGGGTTTTTCCTCTATATTGTGGGATCACACTCATTGTACCCTCTCAGAGGAACCAGCATAAGCTGCCTGATGTCCTCACTTCAGAGTTCTGCTTCCTCCTCTGAGTTCCTAAATGCAAATAATTTCAACTTCTTTCCTTTGTTCCCCAATTCTAGGAGTAGTAAATGCTTCCTGCAGTTGCTACCTCTGTGACATCTTTTTTTTCCCTTTCATTTACTTTGTTAACAACTTTATACCTAGATAATGATTATGTTCTCTCTGTTCAAATAACTGACGTGGTTTCTGTCTTGAATGATACAGATGTACATATGAGCTGCAATTTTTCTGCTTTCTTTCATTCAAATTGGCAAAAAGATATTTACTCATGTCTAAGGATCTGTTAATGATTCACAAAAACAGAAACAATATGAATTCACATCAAACAATTTGTCAAAATATAAGAAAACTGAAAGAAATAAATGAACAACAGAGCAGCACATATTGTAGATATTTGAGGTTTTTTCCCATTCTCCATAACTGAGCAGTTTGCTCAAAGTGCTCCTATATCTTTTTCTCAGTTCTGGAAGCCAATAAATCCCAGAATAACACCATTACAGTGAAACAAGCTGCATAGCCCAAAGATGGATTTACTGGAATGATGTCAAAGGATTGTTTCCATGGTATTGATTGCTTACTTTAGAACTTTCCTAGACCTGAAATGTCGAAAGGTTATTATTTTGGCTTGACGAGAGGCTTGAAAGGATATTCTAGGGGAAAAGAGCATGGCCTGACAGCTGCTTACTTCTGGGAGGATTCTGGGGCTGCCTTCAGGACAAAGGAGAGGCAACTTGAGATATATTTTGAGCAGCTAGAAGCCAAAGGTGTCTCCAAGAGAAGTAACAATTTAGCTGCTATGTCAAATAAATAAGCTAATCCTGGGGTTTAAATCAAAATTTGAATTGAAAAATTGTGTAATTATTCAAGCTTAGATTGTTGTATATTGCTAAGTGTTGTACATGCTTTGGGTTTATTTAGGATGTCCCAGTTCAGAAAGGATGTCTCAGTTTGAGCAGTTTACCCTGTTACCTGATCATCTGCTAATGGCACAAATTTCTTCCATTTTCTCTGAAATCTGGAACCTCCCTCCATCATCACAGGTATCAGTTTTGCAGATGTAGCTCAGGACAGAGTTTATGGAAATAATTGTCTGTTTTTGTGCTTGTGAGTTAAGCCAAGCATCACTTATTTCAGGGAAATTGCTCCTTTCACCTTCTTCTTCTAGAGGGTGTTTCAACATTAATAATACAGAGAAGTAACAAGATAATCTTAAGCCTTTTTGAGTACTATGATTACAAGATATGCAATCCACTCACCACCCACACACTCCTCTTTCCCAAGCAGTGCACTAAAGCTATTTGAAGCAAATGACATTGTGTATCCAAAACATTTAATTCCTGGTTCCTTGCTACAGTCTTAACATTACCACTAATAAAACCTCCGTTCTAATCTTTGTCTTGCCTCATTCTCACAGCCCTCTTAATTACCTGAGATTTTTTGTACTGTAAATTAACTCCCAAGTCACCAGACTCCTAGACATCATTTTCTACAAATGACAGTATACTTCAAATGGCAACTGTAACATAAATGTGGGAGGATAAAAAGACTTATGTGGTTATAAGGAATTTGCATTTTATTTAAAGTGGTAAATAGTAACTCTGAGTAGACTGTCAATGGTTAGGTAAGTATATTACAATCCCTAGAGGAAACACACACACATACAAAGAGACAATAGATAGAAATGACAATAGATAAATTGAAATAAAATACCAAAGAATATTGAAATAATCCAGATAAAGGCAAGAAACGGGGAAACAGAGAAACCAAAAATGAAGGGGACATACAGAAAACAAATAATAAAATGACTGACCTAAATCCAACTATATCAAAAGTTACACTACGTGTAAATATCTAAACATACCAAATAAAAACAGAGATTGTCAGATCGGTTAAACAAACAAGCAAACAAATAAAGAAGACCAAAATATATGCTGTCTATAAGCAGCTCACTTCAGATAGATTAAAGTAAAAGAATAGGGAGAAAAACGTACCATTCAAACACTAATCAAAAGACATATAGAGTGACTAACTAACATAAGACAAAGTAGACTTCAGAACAAAGAAATGTACCATGGGAGACATTACAAGTTGGTAAAAGAGTTGATTTACCAAGAAGACATTACAATCCTAAATGTAAATGCACCTAACAACAGAGCTTCAAAATACACAAAGCAAAAGCTGATAGAACTGAAAAGAGAAGGAGACATACCATAACTACAGATATGGTAGGAGACTTCAATATTCCTCTCTTGGTAATAGAAATTGCAGACAGAAATTCAGCAAAGATATAAAAAATTGACCAATACCATAACTAATTGTATCTAAGTGACATTTTATAGAACATAGCACCAAGTAACAGCAAAATACACATTTTTTGCAAGTACACATGGAACTTTCACCAAGATAGGCTATCTTCTGGGCCTTAACACATTTAAAATAATTGAAATTATAGAAAGTATGTTCTCTTGTATCAGAATTAAATTAAAAATCAATCACAGAAAGTTTTCTGGAAAATCCCAAAATAATACATTTCTAAATAACCCATGAGTCAAAGAGGAAGTCTCAAGGGAAATTAGAAAATACTTTGGACTGAGAGAAAATGAAAATATAACATAGGAAAATTTGTGGAGTTCAGCTAAGTCTGTGCTTAGAAGGAAATTTGTAGTGTTAAATGCTTATATTAGAAAAGAAAAAGGTTCTAAATCAATAATCTAAGTTTCCATTTTAGGAAACCAGTAAAAGAAAACAAATTAAATACAAAAGAAGCAAAAGGAAAAAAGCTATTAGAACTAATAAATGAGTTTAGCAACATGGACAGGATACAAGGTCAATAAACAAAGATAAGAGCAGAAGTCAATGAAATCGAAAACAGAAAAAAATAGAGGAAAATCAATGAAACCAAAAGCTGACTCTTTAAAAAGGTCAATAAACTTGATAAACATTTAGCCAGACTGACCAAGAATAAAAAAAGAAAAGACATCAAAAACAGGTATTTAAACAAATACATGTACATGAATGTTTATAGCTATTCACAATACCAAAAGGGGGCAACAACCTAAATGTCCATTAACTGATGAATGGATAAACAAAATGTGGTATATCCATACAATAGAATATTATTCAGGCACAAAAAAGAATGAAGTACTGGTACATGTTACAACATGGATGAACCTTGAAAACATTACGCATAGTGAAAGAAGCCAGACACAAAAAGTCAAATACTATATGATTCCATTTATATTAAACATCCAGAAAAAGTAAATCCATACAGACTGAAAGTAGACTAGTGGTTGCCAGAAGATTAAAAGGTACAGAGTTTCCTTTAGGTATGATGAAAATGTTTTATAAGTAGATAGAAGTAACAACTGCCCAACACTGTGAATGTATGAAATGCCACTGAATTGTATGTTTTAAAGTGATTAGTGGTTAATTTTATATTACATGAATTTTACATCAATAAAAGAGAAATAGAGATAGAGACAGTGACAGATATGTGTATATCCATTCAATTTCAAGAAGAAATCGATAACTTGAATTGTCTTATACCTAGTAAAGAAGTTGAATGGATACATATACCCATGGATGTGTGTGTGTGTGTGTGTGTGTGTGTGTGTGTGTATCTATAGAATTCAGGCACAAGAAAGAAGTACTGATACATGTTACAACATGGATAAACCTTGAAAACATTATGCATAGTGAAAGAAGCCAGACACAAAAGATCAAATACTGTATGACTCCATTTATATGAAACATCCAGAATAAGTAAATCCACACAGCTAGACTGTACACTAGTGGTTGCCAGAGGCTTAAAAGGTACAGAGCTTACACACACACACACACACACACACACGGCAGGAGTGTGAGGGTGGTGAGAGAAATAGAGAAAGGACACTAATTACCAATATCAGGAAGAAGAGATAGCACTAAATACCCTATAGAAATTAGAAGAGAATACTACAAACTAACCATAATTCAACGAAGTAGATAAAATGGACAAATTCTTTGAAAGACACAAACTACCAAAATGCACTCAAGAAGAAACAGATAACTTGAATTGTCTTATACGTAGAAAAGAAATTGAATTTGCCGTTTAAAATCTTCCAACAAAAAAATTCTGGGTCCAGATAGTTACCCTGGTGAAGTCTACCAAACACTTAAGTGGGAAATTTTCTCCTGACTTTTAATTCTATTTAAACTTTTTTTTTTTTTTTTTCAGAAAATAGAAGATGAGGGAACAGTTATTTTGTTCAGCTAGTATTATCTCAATACCAAAAGCAGGAAAAGAAAATACAAGAAAAGAAAGCTACAGACCAATATCCCTCAACAACATATTAGAAAATAAGCCTGGGCACAGTGGCTCACACCTGTAATCCTAGTACTTTGGGAGGCCAAGGCAGGCAGATCACCTGAGGTCAGGAGTTCAAGACCAGCCTAACCAACATAGCAAAACCCGTTCTC
The DNA here is from genome assembly GCF_028885655.2 of Pongo abelii. Classification (NCBI taxonomy): domain Eukaryota; kingdom Metazoa; phylum Chordata; class Mammalia; order Primates; family Hominidae; genus Pongo; species Pongo abelii. The sequence goes on along the minus strand of NC_071989.2, from coordinate 85,324,612 downwards.
TACTAAAAATACAAAAATTAGCCCAGTGTGATGGCACACACCTGTAATCCCAGCTACTTGGGAGGCTGAGGCATGAGAATCACTTGAAACCAGAGACGGAGGTTGCAGTGAGCCAAGATTGTGTTATTGCACTCCAGCCTGGGCAATGGAGTGAGATTCTGTCTGTCAAATAATAATAATAATAATGAGATCTAGGAATATATAAAAAAGATACTATATCATGGCCAAGTAATGTTTATTTCAGGAATGTAAGGCAGATTCAATGATTTGAAAATGAGTCAACATAATTCACCAAATTAAAGGACTAAAGTAGAAAATGTCTTGATCATCTTAATAGATGCAGAAAAGGAATTTGACAAAATTCAACACAAATTTGTGTTCAAAACTCTCAGAAGTCTAGGAATAAAAAGGAATTTCCTTAGCCGGATGAAAGTGCCTACAAAATATCTATGGTTGGCATCTTAATGGTAAAATATGACTTCTGCATGTTAAGATAAAAGATAGATGTCCAATATTACTATTCTTATTCAACACTATATTGGGAGTTCTAGCCAGCATAATAAGGCAAGAAAAAGAAATAAAAGGCATACAGATTAGAAAGGAGAAAATAAATTGTCTCTATTTGCAGATGACATAATTATCTATGTAGAAAATCTCAATGAATCCACCAAAAAGCTCCTAGAACTAATAAATGAGTTTGGCAAGATCACAGAATACCAGACCAATACATACAAATCAACTGAATTTTTATATATGGGCAATGAATAACTCAAAATAAAAGATTTAAATACAATGTTGCTTATGATAGCACACACACACAAAGGGAATACCTATAAATCTAACAAAATATGTGCAGGATGTGTTGCTAAAAAATATAAAATACAGATGAAAGAAGTCAAAGAAGACCCAAATAAATGGAGATATATACTATGTTCATGAATTGTAAGACTCAACATTGTTAATAATGTCAATTCTCCCCAGACCAATCTATAGATTTTATGCAATCCTAATCAAAATCCCAGCAGGAAGTTTTGTAGATATCAACAGGCTGATTGTAAAATTTACATGCAAAGCCCAATAAATTAGAATAGCCAAAAGAATTTATTTTGAAAAGAACAAAGTGTTCAGACTACCTCATTTCAAGGCTTACTATAAAGCCACAGTAATCAAGGCAATGGGTTGATTAGCAAAGGCTGATACAAGACATGCAAATTGCCGCCTACCTACATATCTCCCTTTCAGTGCACCACACTAAATGCATTGAAATCAGTGATGTCTTACATCCCAAAGCAGGCCTGTGGCAGAGACTTCTAATTGTTACCAAATATCCATTGACTCCCTCTTATTTTTAGCGAGTCAAATTTATACATGGATTTTTTACTGTGAGAAGGTGGTGCCCCTAACCCATGAGCTGTTCAAGGGTCAACTGTACAGAAAAGTTTAAAGAATGCAGGGCATTGCCCAACTGCCTCAGGTCTTCCCACCTTGATCATACCCTTTTGGCCTATTTAACCCCAAACCTATTTTCACCTTTATTTCTCTTTCTCAACTCACTACCGCTCTCTAATTCTCTGTCAGTTCCTAGCTCTGTATTAAATTCATTTTCATTGTTATTCACCCTTTCCTGTCTTTGTGCCATTATATCCATTTCCAATTGGTTGCAAAAGGAAAAACAGAGATAATGAAAGTTTAAAGAACACAATGTGTCCAGCTTAAGCAATTTACAACTGCCACTGGCAACTTGCCCCTTGTCTTGTTACTCTGAATCTTCCTTTTAAATATTTCACAAAGTATTCAGACATCCGGCTCTTATCATTTTGTAACTGAGAAATACATTATATTCTAGAGAGACAATTTATCTTGAATGCTCTCCCCACTATTTTTTTTTCCTGTTAGAACAGTTAAAACACAGTTGCTTCATTTGTGTGATAGTCAGCCAAACCTCACCACCCATTTACAAAGCGGCATTTGTAAAGCGTTGATTTTTTTCACTTTAGTTGTGGGAGTTAACTTTTTTTTTCTTTTTTCTTTTTTGTGGAAACAAAGGCTAACTATCTTGCCCAGGCGGGTCTCAAACTCCTGGGCTCAAGCAATCCTGCTTTGGCCTCACAAAGTGCTGGGATTACAGGAGTGAGCCACCATGTCCAGCCTGGAAGTTAACTTTTATAAAGCAAAGAAAACAAAATTCCACCTTGTGTAATAGTGTGTATGACTTAAATTATGAATCAGTCTGTACTTGCAGGCACAAATTATTTAATATAAGTTAAATAAAATTGCTTTCCAAGTGTTTATTCTCCAGTGATTCTGTGAAGACTAATTCCCATTTTCTAAATAAAAAACTGCACATGCTGATAAGCCCTTTTCTGTAATTTTATTGATTTTTATCCTTGTTTTCCTTCTTTATGAGAAACTCTTAGCATTTTACCTCTTAGGAATTTTCCTATCTGAATTTTTGCCTGTGCTAAAAGAAAAATATAGGCTGCATTGAGGCACTATTTTAAATATTGTTATAAATATTTTTTTAACATACAATGTGCCCTTCAGAGTGATAAAGGCTTACTTATATTCTTCCTTATTTGAAAATAATAATGACTATCACTTATAAAATACTACATGATAAAAATTATTCATATTAGCATACCACTAGTCTTCCAGATGAAAAATGAAAAGTTAATACGTTTTCCAAAGTTACACAGCTAGCATTTAAACCTGATGAGCACAAACACATGATTTACACAGAATATTTTAAAGGTATTCATTTGAAGAATCTATTATTATGGCAAATTGCCAATAAATCAAACATGTGAGGATTCCTTTCCTTTACTGTTTGTATTAGAAGATCAACCTAGTAATATTCATATCTCTATTTATAACCCTGATATACGGATAAGCAGTGGCTTGTATTAGAATCATTTGGTAATTCCCTGGAAAAAAATTTGCATCACAATATGATTTTATTAAAGAGCATCAATTTTGTATAAATAATTTTTTTCTTTGACTACTTGAGTAAAGATGATAATAATAATAATAGTTATAATTTACTGGGTATTCTTAATGAGCCAGGTATTGTGCTAAATCCTTTATGTACATTGTATATACACAACCACCACAACTCTGTGTAGAAGATATTCTATCTGGGTCCCAAATACCTGCTTTTAATCATTTCAGGAGAGTCATGGCCTGGCTGAATACCAAAGCACAAACACCAAAACAATTGAATACAGAAAATGGGAATAAAGGTCAGATACACTGACTCATGCCTGTAGTACCAGCACTTAGGGAGGCTGAAGCAGGAGGATTGCTTGAGGCCAGGAGTTTGAAACCAGCCTGGACAACACAGTGAGATCCCATCTCGACATATAAAATGTTATTTTTTAAATTAGCTGGGTGTGGTTGCATGAGCCTGTAGTCTTAGCTACTCAGGAGGCTGAGGTGGAAGGAATGCTTGAGCCTAGGAATTCAAGGCTGCAGTAAGCTATGCTCATGCCACTGCACTCCAGCCTGGGTGTCAGACAGAGACTCTGTCTCTTAAAAGAAAAAAAAAGCCATTAATTCTTAGTAAGTTGGTGTCAAATAGACTCCCAGTTGTTGTACTGAACTCAATCAATATCTTTACTCAATTCTATTACTCTGATTTTTTTCTCTTTTTTTTGAGACAGAGTCTTGCTTTGTCACCCAGAATGGAGTGCAGTGGTGCAAACCTGGCTCACTGCAGCCTTGACCTCCTGGGCCCAAGCCATCCTCCCACCTCAGCCCTTCAAGTAGCTGGAATTACAGGTGCATACCTTCACACCTGGCTAATTTTTGTATTTTTTGTAGAGATGGGGTTTTTCCATATTGCCAGGGTGGTCTTGAACTTCTGAGCTCAGGTGATCCGCCTGCCTCGACTTCCCAAAGTACTGAGATTACAGGTGTGAGCCACTGCGCCTGGCCACTCTGATTTCTTAATGTAGCTAAAAATCCAATGAGAATTTTTGTCTAGTTTTGTCTAGTTTAATCAGTTCTAAAGTTTCTAAATCATTTGGAAGCATATAACCCGTACATTACAAGAATTCTTAAAATCTCACTTATATGATTAAGTGGTGATCACACCCACACTTACATGTACAAAGAATATGGTAATAAAGAATGAGAAATAATTATAGTAATAATGATAATAACAATACAATAATTAAATATTAGGATAGTAATATTGGAATTGGAAGTTGTGCAAGTTGAAATGAAATTTCTGTCCTCAATTAAGAAGTAATAACTTTATATTACCTTAAAATATTAGAAGAAAAGCCATTTTACAAAGACTTCCTTCCCTTTGGCAAACCATTCTCCAGAACCTAATAAGCTTTCACAGAAGATTGCTTATTATTCTTATTTTATTTACTTTAAGTTTCTAAGCCAAGAAAAATTATGTGGGTCTTAAGTAGTTTTCCATAACAAACAGAAAAGGGTTGGGAAATAATTATTTTTTTAAAAAAGCGAACAATTACCATTTAAAATTTATATCAATGGATTTTTGTGAACCAGCATTTAAAGTTTTCTTTGGGTAATCTAGAAATATGTTGTCCAAAAATCCTCATCTTTTTTGTTGCATTTCTTATTAATATAAAAAAGAATATGTAATAAAAATGGAAATTATTTCACACCTAAGAGACATATATCATATTGGAAGAAGTAAAAAGTCACAGATAGAATAAAAATAAAATAATCGTAAAAATTTTGGTGAGAGTTTCAAATAGAACAGCCATAAATAGTACATGATAAACATGTAAAAAGATTTTATCCATAACATGCCATCCAAAAACACCTTTCAGGTCTCTCCTGATTGACCCTGAATGAAAATCTCACTTTAGGTGACGAAAAAAAAGGGTCATTAATGTTGCTCATGCATTTCAACATAAAAATGGAATGGAATCATTGACTACAGGTAGGATGTGCAAAACTACTCAAGATAAATATGCTGCTTTGAGGCTATACATTCACTCCACTTTTGCCTGCCAGCTTGATTTTTGAATTGGGCACTCATGGATAAAGGATATGTGATCTGAAAAAATAGTGTGTGTCTTTTAAAAGTCAGTGTCATGTAATGTCATTTCTTTTGGTAAAATTTATGTTACACGGTCTTAGAGCATGGGCTGAGCTAATATAACATAATGCATTAAAAACTGCACATAATGATTGCTACATGTGTCAGAACAATGAATTGTTATATCAAATACCTGTTCAGCTGTAAATAAGACCCTCTGTAAGTCACTGACAAAAAGATTATATTCTCTTGTTGCCGATGTATAATTCCTATCGTTTAAAATGTGCAGCTCTCCAACATCCATACTTTGTGACCTGTAGCCATTTAAGTTGTGTATTTAATACATACACACATACAATAAGGACATGGCACATTACAAAAAGCCAAAATTGGAGGTATTTTTGTTTTCAAAGCTATTTTTCCTCCAAAGAAGAGACGTACACATGGAGCTCTAATGGATTCTGTATCACGTGGAAAATCCCTTTGGTTGCAAGTAATGGAAATCTCACAATCAGTAGCTTAAACAAATGAGATTTGTTTTTCTCACATAAGGTAATTAGAGATAGGCAGCTGCAAGTTTTGGTTCAACAGCTCAATGATGTGAGGATTGGTATCTCTAAAATTTTGGTCTTCCTGTCATAAATGAAAGATGGATTTTTAAGCTCCAGTTATTCCATCTATTTTCATGGAAGAAGTGGGAAAGAGGCAGCTCCTCCTGGTATTCATCCCTTTCATCAACAGATTCAATACATTTCCAGCAGCCACCTACTTATTTCCACTTATGCCCAATTGCCCAGAATTATGCACCTGGATACCTCTAGCTACAGGAAAGTTGAGGAAGTTGGCCCCGCAATGGAAGCAAGGAAGAAGAGTATTGGGAATGGCTATTGGGTGAGTCAGTTAATACACTCTGCCATAGGTGCCAATAACAACTTATAAATAGGGTAGAGGCCGGGTGTGGTGGCTCACACCTGTAATCCCAGCACTTTGGGAGGCAGAGGCGGGCAGATCACCTGAGTTTGGGAGTTTGAGACCAGCCTGACCAACATGGAGAAACCCTATCTCTACTAAAAATACAAAATTAGCCAGGTGTGGTGACACATGCCTGTAATCCCAGCTACTTGGGAGGCTGAGGCAGGAGAATCTCTTGAACTTGGGGGAAGGAGGTTGCAGTGAGCCAAGATTGCATCATTGCAGTCCAGCTGGGCAACAAGAGTGAAACTCCATCTCAAAAATAATAAATAAATAAATAACTAGGGTAGAAAGCACAGAATAAGGAAGGCTTTAAAAAATGATAAGTCCCTATGGGAAAAATATTATTTATTTTTTGAGACTGGGTCTCACTCTGTTGCCCAAGCTGGAGTGCAGTGGGGCAATCTCGGCTCACTGCGGCCTCCACCTCCTGGGCTCAAGTGATCCTCCCACCTCAGCCTCCTAAGTAGCTGTGACTATAGGCATGTACCACTATGCCCAGCTAATTTTTGTACTTTTTATAGAGATGCGGTTTTGCCGTGTTGCCCAGGCTGGTCTCAAACTCCTGGACTCAAGCCATCTGACTGCTGAGATTACAGGCATGAGCCACTGCACTGGGCCAGAAAAATATTTAATATTAACTTCTACCCCATACCATACACAAACATGAATTCTGGATGGAATGTAGATCTTTTTTTTTTTTTTTTGGTGTGCACTTTTATTCAACTGATCTCAAGTCAGTGTACAGGTAAGCCCTGGCTGCCTCCACCCACTCCCAGGGAGACCAAAAGCCTTCATACATCTCAAGTTGGGGGACAAAAAAGGGGGGGGGCACAAAGCCTCATCATTCAAAATAAAACAAAATAAAAAAGTATTAAGGCGAAAATTTAAAAAATTTTGCATTACATAATTTACACGAAAGCAATGCTATCACCTCCCCTGTCTGGACTTGGGAAAGGACTGGGCCATTCTCCTTAGAGAGAAGCGGGGTGGCTTTTAGGATGGCAAGGTACTTCCTGTAACAATGCATCCCATGATATTTGGAATGACTATTAAAAAAAAAGAACAATGTACAATCAAAGTCCTCGGCCACATTGTAGAACTTTGGGGGATGCTCTCTCCAACCGACTGCAGTCACCTTCACTGTTCCAGTTTTTAAATCCTGAGTCAAGCAAACAAAACAAAACAAAAAACAAATAAAGCCATGCCAATCTCATCTTGTTTACTGCGCAAGTTAGGTTTTGTCAAGAAAGTGTGTAACACAACTAAGTCACAGTCCGCCTAGAAGCATTTGCGGTGAACGATGGAGGGGCCGGACTCGTCATACTCCTGCTTGCTGATCCACATGTGCTGGAAGGTGGACAACGAGGCCAGGATGGAGCCTCTGATCCACACAGAGTACTCGCGCTCAGGAGGCGCAATGATCTTGATCTTCATCGTGCTGAGCGCCAGGGCGGTAATCTCCTGCATCCTGTCGGCAATGCCAGGGTACATGGTGGTGCCGCCAGACAGCACTGTATTGGCTTACAGGTCTTTGAGGATGTCCGCGTCACACTTCATGATGCAGTTGAAGGTAGTTTTGTGGATGCCACAGGACTCCATGCCCAGGAGGGAAGGCTGGAAGAGCGCCTCGGGGGAGCTGAACCGCTCGTTGCCAATGGTGATGAAGAGCTCCTAGCTCTTCTCCAGGGAGGAGCTGGAAGCCGCCCTAGCCATCTCCTGCTCGAAGTCCAGGGCGACGTAGCACAGCTTCTCCTTGATGTCACGCATGATTTCCTGCTGGGCTTTGGTGGTGAAGCTGTAGCCGCGCTCACTGAGGATCTTCATGAGGTAGTCAGTCAGGTCCCGGCCAGCCAGGTCCAGACGCAGGATGGCGTGGGGGAGGGCATACCCCTCATAGATGGGCACAGTGTGGGTGACCCCATCACCGGAGTCCATCACGATGCCAATGGTACAGCCAGAGGCGTACAGGGACAGCACAGCCTGGATGGCCACGTACATGGCTGGGGTGTTGAAGGTCTCAAATATGATCTAGGTCATCTTCTCGCGGTTGGCCTTGGGGTCCAGGGGGCCTCAGACAACAGCACGGGTTGCTCCTCGGGAGCCACACACAGCTCATTGCAGAAGGTGTGGTGCCAGATCTTCTCCATGTCGACCCAGTTGGTGATGATGCCGTGCTCAATGGGGTACTTCAGGGTGAGGATGCCTCTCTTGCTCTGGGCCTCGTTGCCCACATAGGAATCCTTCTGATCCATGCCCACCATCACGCCCTGGTGCCTGGGGCGCCCCACAATGGAGGGGAAGAGGGCCCAGGGGGCATCGTCGCCCGCAAAGCCGGCCTTGCACATGCCAGAGCCCTTGTCGACGAAGCGCGGTGATATCATCATCCATGGTGAGCTGGCGGCGGGTGCGGACTAGCGGCGGAGCGGCAAAGGCGAGGCTCTGTGCTGGCGGGGCAGACGCAGTCTCGGCAGTGGAATATAGATCTAAATGTGAAAGTTAAAATAATAAAAATCTCTTTAAAATAAAACATAGGATAATATCTTCATGATCTTTGCTTGTAGATGAATATTTCTTAAATACGATACAAAAAGCACTAACTATAAAGACAAAAATGTAGTAGCTAGACTACTAAAATCTAAATCTAAAACCAAAAACTTTTGTTCATCAAACACACTAATCAGAGAGTGAAAGGGCAAGCAACAGAGTTGTATTAGTTCCGGTTTCTGGCTGTTATAAATAGTGCTCCCATGAACATACTTGTATATGTCTTTTGGTAAACATGTGTAAGCATTTGTGCTGGATACTTGGAGAATTTTTGGGTCATAGAGTATGCATACGCTCAGCGTCAGTAGACTCTACCACTGGTCAGCAGTAGCGGTAGCTAGATCAGCCTTCATAGAAGACAGCCCATTCATAAAACCTGTATTAGTTATCTATTGCCACATAACAAATTACCCCAAAAGTTATTGGCTAAAAACAAGAAATATTTATTATCTCATAGTTTCTGTGGGTCAGGAATTTGGGTACATTTAAGCTGGGTCCCTCTGCTTCAAGTTATCTCAGGAGACTGCAGTCAAGATGCAGTGCGGGGCTGTGGTCTCATCTGAAGACTCAACTCGGAGGGATTCTCTTCTAAGCTCCATCATGTTGTTGTTGGTAGACCTTAGTTCCTCATGTGGGCCTCTTTACAGGGCAGCTTCATGATATAGCAACTGGCTACCCCCAGCATGAGCAACCCAAGAAAAAATGAGAAATGGCACCCATGATGGAAGCCCTTTTACTAACCTGATATCAGAAGTGATAATTGTCATTTCTGCCATATTCTATTTATCAAAATTAAGTTAATATGGAGAGGAGATTACACAAGGGCAGGAATGCCAGGAGGCAGGAATCCTTGATGGCCATCATACAGGCTGCCTACCACAGCCTGCACCCGTGCAGCTATGACTGCTCTGTTCATAGACCAACACTGAGGTAGCTGGGAAGACAAGCTGCTTGACATCCATAGGACAAGCCATCCTGTCCACTTGGTTATTAAGTGTCTCCACAGAGGTAGATATTCTTCAGTGAGTATTAACAGGAGACACAAAAATTACATGCTTTATGTGCACTCTTGGCGTCTTCCCTAGATTTCCTTTTCTGTGATTGCAAGTTTTGTTTCTTTTAGGTCTTTGATTTCCAAGTCTCTCCTGGGGCCTAGGAGCATTTCTGGAGTTGTCCCTCAAAAAGTGAGCACTTCTCTATCACAGTGGGCATGGTCTATATGATACGCCCCTCTTAGGGTTTACCAGAATCTTCATAGGCAGTATCCTTATCCAAAAGATACATCAGCATCATTGGATCTGCTGGGTCATGGCAAGTGAGCTTGCACTGTAGCCTAGACTTGAAGCAGAGTCCACTCTTGGTCTGTGTCCCATTCAAAGCTGGCAGCATTCTGAATTACTCAATGAATGAGCTGGAACAATATTTTTCCAAGTGTAGTTACTACCCTGCTTGTTCAGAAAGTGATTATGGGGCCAGGATTGAGAAAGGGGTAAGTCAAACAGAGAAAGAGGAAAAGCCAATGCGAAGGTGGATTATTGAGTTTGCCCTTGCTACACATGACTGGTGCTTGATTCCACGAGATCATCTGAGGGCCTTATGGAATGTATCTTAGAGCCATCTGCTGTCTGCAGAATGAAAGGGGAGTCACTGATCCATAGTCTCCTGTTCCCCTGTTCTCCTGTTTCCTGTCTCCTGGGTGCACATGGCTTGGGCCTAAAGTAAGGCACTATCATGTCGTACTCATGCAAAGCCTGAAAGTGACTGCGTGCCACTGCAGGGGCTCCAGCAAGAGGCAGGACTGAAAGAATTTGAAAAGGTGTACAAGTGGAAGGGAAGGAAGGGGATCTTTCTAGGTCTCTCAGGCTTCTAGAGGTAATTATCGGAGCTATTTCACAAAAATATACTTTTATCAATGGTATTAATACTTCCTTATTTAAGTAATCTCTCCAGGGGTGTGTTCTGCTGTTGGCTACTTGGTTTTATTGAATAGAAATAAAATATGGTAACTGTACATTGAGTTCTGGAGCACTGCAGAAGGCTCCTTGCTTATAGGTTGCTTCATAGTTCCAGGAGGATAAAAACATGACCAGTCTATTGTTTTTGTCAAAATTAAAATCTAGCTCAGTCCCACCCTTGCTTTTTATTATATATACTGTGCATCTACTAGGCACTGGGCTTTAAGCTTGATGCTGGGGATACCAAAATGAATGTAATATGGTCTCTAATCTTGAGAAGCTTGGAGTCTAGTGGGAAAGAATGGTGTGAGGGGATGGCAAGAGCTGTGAGTTCACAGCCCAGTAAGTGTACGGGGAAAACACCTCTCAATTGTAAGGGAATCTGTAGTGTTCCTTAAAAAAATACAGTTGACCCTTGTACAACGTAAGTTTGAACTGTGCAGGTCACTCATATGTAGATTTTTTCCAACAACAGTAACACTGAGTATGCCTGCCTCTCCTGCTTCCTTTTCCACCCACTCCAACTTCTTTCACCTCTATCAACCCCTCTTTTTCCTCCTCCTCAGCTTACTCAATATGAAGACACAAGGATGAATACCTGCATGATGATGCATTTCCACTTAATGAATAGTAAATATATTTCTTTCTCTCTCTCTCTTTTTTTTTTTTTTTTTTTTTGAGACAGAGTCTTGGTCTGTCACCCAGGCTGGAGTGCAGTGGCGCGATCTTAGCTCACTGCAACCTCCGCATGCCAGGCTCAAGCAATTCTCCTGCCTCAGCCTCCTGAATAGCTGGGATTATAGGTGCCTGCCACCACATCTGGCTAATTTTTATATTTTTAGTAGAGATGGGGTTTTATCATTTTGGCCAGGCTGGTCTCGAACTCCTGACCCCAAGTGATCTGCCCATCCCAGCCTCCCAAAGTGCTGGGGTTACAGGTCTGAGCCACCGTGCCTGGCCCCTTATGATTTTCTTAATAACTTTTTTTTCTCTAGCTTGCTTTATTGTAAGAATACAATATATCCTATATACAACATATAAATACGTGTTAATTGACTGTTTATGTTATTGGTAAGGCTTCCAGTCAACAGTAGGCTATTAGTAGCTAGGATTTTGGTGAGTCAAAAGTTATATGTGATTTTTGACCGCACAGGGGGTTGGCACCTCTAACCACTGTGTTGTTCAAGGGTCAACTGTAGTACCTCAACCTTCTAAGATTGGCAATGCAAGAATTATCACTGAGGGAGGAGATGGCTAGACTTTTCTCTTGTTCTGCCAGATTCACTCAGTGCTGTTAATCTCTCAGATTTCTTCAACCCTAAATCTCAAAGGTGGGTGGACTTATCCCTTGTAAAGACCTTTATAAACTCATTCCTATAGTTCACCTGAGGCCAGGCTGGAATATTTAAACAGTATTCAATTAGGTTGAAGGATAACAGAACAAAAGGGTGCTAGACAGTGAGAAATGCAGCTTAGTTAGTTTCCATTTCAAATGCTGGAGGGCATCTCCCTGCCTAGATTCTGCAGGCCTCCCTACAGTTAGTACTCTCCTGAACTGACCTGAAATGGCCTTCCATCAGCCTACCTCCTCAGAGTCCAGACCCAAAAGAGCAAAGCCCAGAGGAAGATGGTATGTGTGGGGAGGTGGGGATTCAGGTTGTCTTAGTAGTCATCTTGCTGCAATGGGAAGTTTCTGTGATGTATTATTAAATGGAAAACAAAAGGATTGTTCAAACAGCACTTATTTACATTCAAGAAATATTTATTGAGTAACTGCTGTGCGTAAGGCTTTGCTACGTGTTGGGATTCAGTGGTGAATAAGTCAAACATGAGTCCTTTTCATACAAAATTATGAATCAGACATGAATTCAGCATGATATCATTAATGATAATATGTACATTTTTATATCCATATGAATGTGAATTCTACCATGCTGTTAGTTTCTTATTTGGGACCTCTTTCCAAAATGACTTATTTATTTAACAAACTTTATGTTGACAAAAAGAGTTAAACTCTGTAAAATACTTCAAGAGATTTATTCTGACCCAAATATGAGTGACCAATGGGCCGTGACATAGCCCCAGGTGATCCTGAGAACATGTGCCCAAGGTGGCCAGGTACTGGTCCAAGGTACCTCGGTGGCCCAAGGTACTGCTTGGTTTTACACATTCTAGGGAGACATAAGACATCAATCAATACATGTAAGATGTACATTGGTTCAATCTAGAAAGGTGGGACAACTGGAAAAGGGGGGTCATCCAGGACATAGGCAGATTCTAAGATTTTCTGATTGGCAATTGGTTGAAAGAGTTATTATCTAGAGACCTGGAATCAATAGAAAGGAATGTCTGGGTTATTGGGTTATGATAAGGGGTTGTGGACACCAAGGTTTTATCTTTCAGATGAGGCCTCCATGTAGCAGGCTTCAGAGAGAATAGATTGCAAATATTTCTTTTTCCTTTTCTTTTCTTTTCTTTTTTTTTTTTTTTTTGAGACTGAGTTTTGCTCCTGTTTCCCAGGCTGGAGTGCAATGGCACAATCTCAGCTCACCACAACCTCTGCCTCTTGGGTTCAAGTGATTCTCCTGCCTCAGCCTCCTGAGTAGCTGGGATTACAGGCATGTGCCACCATGCCTGGCTAATTTTGTATTTTTAGCAGAGACGGGGTTTCATCATGTTGGTCAGGCTGGTCTCGATCTCTTGACCTCGTGATCCTCCTGCTTCAGCCTCCCAAAGTGCTGGGATTACAGGTGTGATCCACTGCGCCCAGCCTGATTGCAAATATTTCTTATCAGACTTACAGAGTCTGTTCTATTGGTCTTAAGGTCACTTGTTAACGGTCAGCTGTACTTGAATTCCAAAAGAGAGGAGGGTATAAAGAGGCATGTCTGATTCCCCCTTCCCTTCATGGGCTGACCTAGTTTTTCAGGTTAACTTTGGAATGTCCTTGGCTGAGAGGAGGGGTCCATTCAGATAGCCTGGGGTGGGGTGGGGGTTCATAATTTTATTTTGGTTTACATTCATGTGGGGCTTAATAAGTACCAGCACTATCCTAAGCACTTTACAATTATTAGCTCGTTTAAGTTTTTCATCATCTGCCTTTTACAGATGAAGAAACTGGGGCATAGACAGGTTAAGTAACTTGTCCAATATTACACAGTTAGTAAGATGCAGAGCTAGGATTGACCCCAGGCAGTCTAGTCCCAGGGTTCACATTCTTAACCACTACTGTAAACTCCTGAAACCTGAAACAAGTCTTTCTGATTCTTATCCTTAAAGGCGGGGCCAAACTCCTTAATCTTAACCCATAGACTCAAGAATACAATATAGAATGGTTGTCCCCTGGTACCTGTGGGGTATTGGTTACAAAACTGCTAGGGATGTCAAAATTCATGCTTGAGTGCACACAGAAGTTCCCCAGTTGGCCCTAAGAAACCCACAGAAAAGTGGGCCTTGCCTATACGTGGGTTTCTGCATCCTGGGAATACTGTATTTTCCATCCATGTCTGGTTGTGGATGCCAATATGGAGGGCCGACTGTATTTATTGAAAAAACTCCTCTTCTAAGTGGGCGTATTGCCAGAAAGCAGTCCCCATCCAGACCCCAGGAGCAGGTTCTTGTATCTCGTGCAAGAAAGAATTTGGGGCAAGTCCATAAAGTGAAAGGAAGTTTATTAAGTAAAGAAATGAAAGAATGGCTACTGCATACAGCAGTGGCATGGGCTGCTTGACTGAGTATACTTATGGTTTGTTTCTTGATTATATGCTAAACAAGTGGTGGATTATTCATGAGCTTTCCAGGAAAGGGTGGGGAGTTCCTGGGACTGAGGGTTCCTTTCCTTTTTAGACCATATAGGGTAACTTCCAGGTGTTGCCATGGTATTTGTAAACAGTCAAGGTGCCGGTGGGAGTTTATTTTAGTATGCTAATACATTATAATTAGCATATAATGAACATTGAGGACAACCAGAAGACACTTTTGTCACCATCTTGGTTTCGGTGGGTTTTAGCCAGCTTCTTTACAGCATCCTGTTTTATCAGCAGGGTCTTTGTGATCTGTGTCTAGTGAAACCCGTCCTGCCAACCTCTCATCTTATCCTGTGACTAAGAATGCCTAACCTCCTGGGAATAGAGTCCAGCAGATCTCAGCCTCATATTACCCAGACCCTATTCAAGATGGAGTTGCTTTGGTTCAAACACCTCTGACACACCTGCACAATTCAAAACTGTTGTTCGAGGGTCAACTGTATACACAGACACAGATAAATTCACAAAGTGTCCTCCAGAGCCTGGGAATGGGCCTGGATACACACAATAGCAGTAGCAACAGAGGTCTTTTGGCTGCTGACATTTACTGATTATTGATTTATAGTAAAGGCACAGATACAAATCAATTAAAACAAAGAGAAGGGGGGCAAAAGGAGGGAGGCAGAGTTGGGGATTGGGGGGAAATAGCAGGTATTTATATTGGGAAACCTAGTTTGAGAGAAACTCCTGCAAATTAGCACAAAACTGAGCTCTGAGCTTCTTGAAACCAAAGCAAAAAAGGAAAATATGACGAGTTACATGGTTTTTGCTACCTAATCAAAGGAAAGACCTTAATGGTAGCAGAAGCCCTAGCTGCACCATCTTTTGGTTTGTGGCTTGTAGTTGCTGTTTGCGTGTGTGTGTGTGCGTGGGTGGGTGGGTGGGTGGGTGCATCTGATTTTGCTTTGGTAAGTTTGCTGTTGTGTTTTATCTACCTCTCCCTCCAGTACTTCACAGCGCTGCTGTGTGACTTGGAATTGCACTTCAGTATACCAGCCGGCAGAATAAAAATATTTATTGAATTCTGTGCCCATTGTATACGAAACACAGGTGGAGGAGGTTGCGGAAGGAAGATTTATGGAAGACAGGAATCTTGCCTCTAAACATGTTTATGAACCAGGATTTATAACTAGGAAGCTGAACAAAACCCTTATGAAGGACCCAAACAATAATTTAAAAAAGAAATATACTAAAAATATTGTTGACTACTGGGTGACTCCAAAGCATCCAGGGAAGATTGAACAGGTGGGGTAAGTCATGGTAGACTTTGCCCAGTTTTGATCCTGGATTTAAAGTAAGGGCCTTGGGCTGGCAGGATAGAAGGGGATTCCAGGACCAGTCATGAAAGTGAGAATGAGTAAGTCAGGCTAGGGAAGGAAAAAGACAGTCATATGGGTGTCTTTGAAGGATGGTACAAAGAAATTTTAAAAAGGGGCTGGGCTCGGTGGCTCATGACTGTAATCCCAGCACTTTGGGAGGGTGAGGTGGGCCTCACCTGAGGTCAGGAGTTCTAGCCAGCCTGGCCAATGTGGTGAAACCCCGTTTCTACTAAAAATACAAAAAAAAAAAAAAAAAAAAAAAAAAAATTAGCCAGGCATAGTGGAACGCGCCTATAATTCCAGCTACTCTGGGGGCTGAGGCAGGAGAATCGCTTGAACCCGGGAGGCGGAGGTTGCAGTGAGCCGAGATCAAGCCACTGCACGACAGAATGAGAATCTGTCTCAAAAAAAAAAAAAAAAAAAAAGAAAGAGAAAAGCAATTTTAAAAAGGGCGACTCTGCCCTGTATTCCTCAGGAGATTCTCTTAGGAATTGACTGCTAGAGCTCACTGTAGATGTGCCTCATTTTATGCAACAAATGTATATATATATATATATATATATATATATTTTCTTTTTTTGCCTTCAAGCATCCGTTTAACAAAGCACATCTTGCACCGCCCTTAATCCATTTAACCCTGAGTTGACACAGCACATGTTTCAGAGAGCAGGGGGCTGGGGGAAAGGCCATAGATCAACCGCATCCCAAGGCAGAAGAATTTCTCCCAGTCAGAACAAAATGGAGTCTCCTATGCCCACCTCTTTCTACCCAGACACAGCAACAATCTGATCTCTCCTTCCATTCCCCACACTTCCGCCCCTTCTTTTCAACAAAACCGCCATCGTCCTCGTGGCCCGCTCCCGATGGTCGCTGTCTCTTCGGAGCTGTTGGGTACACCTCCCAGACAGGGCGGCCGGGCAGAGGCGCTCTTCACCTCCCAGACGGGGCGGCCGGGCAGAGGCGCTCCTCACTTCCCAGACGGGGTGGCAGCCAGGCAGAGGCGCTCCTCACTTCCCATACGGGGTGGCAGCCAGGCAGAGGCGCTCCTCACCTCCCAGACGGGGCGGCCGGGCAGAGGCGCTCCTCACTTCCCAGACGGGGTGGCCAGGCATAGGCGCTCCTCACTTCCCAGACGGTGTGGCGGCTAGGCAGAGGCGCTCCTCACCTCCCAGACGGGGCGGCCGGGCAGAGGCGCTCCTCACTTCCCAGACGGGGTGGCGGCCGGGCAGAGGCGCTCCTCACTTCCCAGACAGGGTGGCGGCCGGGCAGAGGCGCTCCTCACTTCCCAGATGGGGCAGCCGGGCAGAGGCGCTCCTCACTTCCTCCCAGACGGGGTGGCGGCCAGGCAGAGGCGCTCCTCACTTCCCAGATGGGGCGGCCGGGCAGAGGTGCTCCTCATCTCCCAGACGGGGCAGCCGGGCAGAGGTGCTCCTCACTTCCTCCCAGACGGGGTGGCGGCCAGGCGGAGGCGCTCCTCACCTCCCAGACGGGGCGGCTGGGCAGAGGTGCTCCTCACCTCCCAGACGGGGCGGCCGGGCAGAGGCGCTCCTCACATCCCAGACGATGGGCAGCCATGCAGAGACGTTCCTCACTTCCTATACGGGATGGCGGCCGGGCACAGGCGCTCCTCACTTCCCAGATGGGGCGGCCGGGCAGAGGGGCTCCTCACATCCCAGACGATGGGCGGCCAGGCAGAGACACTCCTCACTTCCTAGACGGGGTGGCGGCGGGGCAGAGGCTGTAATCTTAGCACTTTAAGAGGCCAAGGCAGGAGGCTGGTAGGTGGAGGTTGCAGCGAGCCGAGATCACGACACTGCACTCCAGCCTGAGCACCATTGAGCATTGAGTGAGCGAGACTCCGTCTGCAATCCCAGCACCTCGGGAGGCCGAGGCAGGCAGATCACTGGAGGCCAGGAGCTGGAGACCAGCCCGGTCAACACGGCGAAACCCCGTCTCCACCAAAAATACAAAAACCATTCAGGCGTGGCGGCGCGCGCCTGCAATCCCAGGCACTCGGCAGGCCGAGGCAGGAGAGTCACAGGAGCCCGAGGCAGGGAGGTTGCAGCGAGCCGAGATCACGGCAGTACAGTCCAGCTTCGGCAACAGAGGGAGACCGAAAAAAGAAGGAGAGGGAGACCGAAGAAAGGGGAGGGGGAGGGGGAGAGGGAGGGGGAGGGGGGGAGAGGGAGAGGGAGAGGGAGAGGGCTATATTTTTGAACATATAAAATAGTCAAATGTTGTTCAGCATCTACCATGCGTCAGACAATGAGCTAGGTGTTTTAACCCTTATACCTAATCTGTAAAAGGGACATTATTATTTCCATTTTGCAGACTGATCAGCTGCGAGGCTAAACAGCATACGTATCACTGTTGTCTAGCTAATTGTCTAGCTATTAAAGGGTGGAACCTCGATTGTAAGCCGGTTTGTCTGATCAGGAAGCCCAAGCTTTTGTGTGCGACACACATTCTTGTAAGTTAAATATTTAGGATACACTACAGGTGATCATCTGAAGAAGTTCTATTAGTCATTTCCTTTGAAAGGCACGTTATCTACAAACCTTCTTGCAGGGATTTGACGTAAAGGGCAAGGATTTTCTTGACTGCGTGCATGATGGCAGTTTATTTCACTACACATGCATCACTTTGCCTCATCTGACACCAGATAATGACATCGAAAATACCCTTAATACATTTTTTAGGTCGCTCCTTCCATTAAGCAGATAATCCCGCAAAGCAAAGTCCCAGAGAGACGTTAGTTTCCCCAAAGGCCCAGGCTGTGGAGACCGGGATAGTGCAACTTGCGCCTGAACTAAAAAGGGGGTCAGTCCGAGAGAGAGGAGGGTACATTTCACTACGGGTAAGGGGGCGCTCGAGTGGTAAAGGGACTGGCGGGCGCCGGGTACCGCCCTCTAGTAAACCCGCCCCGCGAGGCGTGGCGGGGACGCCAGGCCGCGCAGCCTGCGCATGCGCGCCGGCGACCACGCCTAAATAGCCACCGCCTCTGCGCGTCGTGTTACACGGTTACCCCGGCTCTCCGCCCCTCCTTCTCGCGGCGCTTGAGGCGCTTGAGGGACCATGGCCGATCCTCGCGTGAGACAGATCAAGATCAAGACCGGCGTGGTGAAGCGGTAAGGAGCCGGGAGCGGCGCCCTGCACCTCCTCTTCGTCGCCTCATGGCGGCCCGCGAGGCTGAGCGGAGCGCAGGCCCGAGGAGGCCCCAGGCGGGCTCCCAACTCCAGGCCGCATCCGGGGCTCCGCAGCTGGCTGAGACTGGCAGGGACCCAGCGGGTCGCGCTGACGCCCGAGCCCGCCGGCCTCGCACGCCGCTTCCCGTCCCTCTCCGCTCACTAGCCGCTCGGATTTACGGGGAGAGTCGGCGGTGGCCCGGTTTCTCGGCGCCCGCGGTGGGAAGGTGGTGGGCCGCGGCCTAGGGGGGCGGGAGGGCGGGCCGGGCCCTGATCCCGTGCCTCCTGTGTGCGCGCGCCGGCCTCTCCTTGC
This sequence comes from Pongo abelii, assembly GCF_028885655.2. Lineage (NCBI taxonomy): Eukaryota > Metazoa > Chordata > Mammalia > Primates > Hominidae > Pongo > Pongo abelii. The sequence continues at coordinate 85,305,495 of NC_071989.2, read as the reverse complement.
TGAACTTGACCCGGGGAGGCGGATCCCAGATGTGCTCTCAAATGGACTTGAAAGCAGGCTCTGAAGTTTAGGGGGACGCCGAGGATCTGGGCCTCGTCAAAAAAGAGACCGTAGTGGAGCCGTGTGACCTAACATGGCTGGCGTAACTGGCAGGCTTTGAGAACTGGGCCTGAACTTCTAGCACACTCAGCAAACTTATGTGGCCTCACTTTCTCCAGTCAGATTCCCCGAAGCTCGCCCCAGAGGCTGTGAGATGCTGTTTAAATAACTTGTGAACCATAAGTATCTGAGACAGGTCTTAATTTGGAATGTTTATTTTGCCAAGGACGTGCCCATGACACAGCCTCAGGAGGTCCTGATGACATGTGCCCAAGGCGGTTGGGGCACAGCTTGGTTTAATACGTTTTAGGGAGACCTCAGATATTAGTCAATGTGTAAGGTGTACCTTGGTTCCCTCCAGAAAGGCAGGACAACTAGAAGGATGGGGGGCATCCAGGTCATAGATAAGAGACAAATGGTTGCATTCTTTTGAGTCTTTGATCAGCTTTTCACTTAATACACAATTTACATGTGAGAGAGGGATAGAAGAATAGTCACTTATGCCTTAGTCGGCTAAATGAATCTGCGATTTTACATACACAGTAGGGCAGAGGAAGCAGTCAGTTACGCATTTGTCTCAGGTGGGTAGGGGGTGACTTTGAGTTCTGTCCTTTGTCCCATACCTGTGAAGATGAGCTGTCAATTTACATTGCCAGAGTGAAATACAACAGAACTGTTTTAGAGTGAAGATCTTGAGGCCCACAAGGAATTTCCTTGGGGGCAAATTGTCAGGGAGGTATGTAGCTTTTTTTTTTTTTTTTTTTTTAAATCTTTGGTAGCTATCTTATTCAGGAATAAAATGAGAGGCAGGTTTGCTTGATGCAATTCCCAGCTTGACTTTTCTTTTTGGCTTAGTGATTTTGGGGTCCTGAGATTTATTTTTCCTTTCACAAACTCATGGGTAGTGCAGTCCTGTAATTTGCTCAAATTCCTGTAAACCAAGAAAGTACCTGAGACAGGTCTCAATCAATTTAGAAGTTTATTTTGCCAAGGTTAAGGATGTGCCTGTGACAGCCCCAGGAGGTCCTGATGACATGCGCCCAAGGTGGTCAGGCTGCAGCTTGGTTTTATACATTTTAGGGAGACAGAAGACATCAATCAGTACATGTACGATGTACATTGGTTTGATCTGGAAAGGCAGGACAACCCAAAGGGGTCTGGGGACAGTTCCAAGTTATAGGAGGTTTTCCAATTGGCAGTTCGTTGAAAGAGTTTATCTTAAGACCTGGAATCAATACAAGGGAGTGTGTCTGGGTTAAAATAAAGGGGTTGTGGAGATCAAGGTTCTTATTTGGCAGATGAAGCCTCCAGGTAGCAGGCTTCAGAGAGAATAGATTGTAAATGTTTCTTATCAAACTTAAAAAGGTCCCAGACTCCTAGTTAATTTTCTAATGGATCAGGAAAAAGACCTGGACAGGGAAGAGGGTTCTCTACAGAATATAGATTTTCCCCATAAGAGACATCTTTGCAGGGCCAATTCAAAATATATAAAAGAAATATATTTTAGAGTAAAATGGTTTTATTTCTTTCAGATCCTGCTATCTGTCCTGTGATGTCATACTAGAGTAAGGCTGGAATTTGGTGTCTTATTGTTACAAAAAGCCTTAAGATCTGTTTTAATGTTAATGCTGCTCAATTGTTCCTGAGTTCCAAAGGGAGGGATGTATAATGAGACATGTCTGACACCCTCTTCCCATCATGGCCTGAATTACTTTAGAATGCCCTTAGTTGAGAGGAGGGGTCCATTCAGACGGTTTTGGAGCTTAGAATTTTGTTTTTAGTTTGCATTCCTGAGTGCTGGTAGACCCTTCAGTGTTCATTAGAACTTTATTGTTCAGACCCAAGAAGAGCAAACCTTTTGGTGAAGTATTACAAGAGAAAAGATAAACAGCCTTCTGAAGAAGCAAGTTATTTTGTTGTAGCAATGTCTACTAAAGAAACCAACTGGCTTCTTCCTGTTCGCCCGCCTTTCGTTTATTTATTGATATTTCCACCAGAGCAAGGACCAGGCAAAAGGGAGAATAAATTCACTTTTTAAGATAATGCTTCTGAGTTTTAGCACAGCATCCCACTGTGCTTCCCTGGAAGCTTTATTGCCAAGGCAATAAGGAGACCATGTGAGTAGGAGTTAAATGCGCAGCCATTTCTGAAGTGAGACTGCTTGGGTTCAGATCTTGATTCTACCCTTTATTGTATGTTGTGGAGTATATTACATTGTGCTGTGCTTCTTTTACCTTATTCGTAAAATAGAGCAAGTACCCAACTCAAGCAGTTGTTGCAAGAACTGCCTGCTATGCTGTTTAATACGGTATGTGGCAAATAGCAAGTGGGTAGTAAATGTTAATAATACTGTTTGGATTCCCATTTTACATATGAGAAACTGAGGTTTAATGAAGTTAAAAAAAGAAAAAAAAAACTTGTCTGAAGTCACACTACTAGTTAGTGGCAATGCAAGGAAAAGGACCAAGGTTTCAAATCTACAACTTTCTCCTTTAAGCTACAGTGCTCCCGTAAAGAGTATTTTTAAAATTTGTAATAGGAAGGGAATTGAGATGTATATTTGAAAATATAAATAATCCATCCTATCCCTCAGCTCAGAGTTCTTTTGTTCACTTTTACCAGACTTACTTGGGTTATGTCATTTTAGTCAGTATATTTGGCAGAACTATCAGGGTGTGTTGCAGAGTGCTGTAGAATGAGAGTCATGAGAAATGACTTCTAATGGTAGTTTCCCGTTCATTTACTTATATGACCTTGACATTTCTCATTCCAGTGATCTCTACTAGTTTATAAAATTACTTAGTTCAAGTAGTTATATGCTTACAATACATATTCTAGAGAAAATACTCATTGAGATTATTATAAACTAAGTTTTTGACTTTTCAGAAGTTCTCAATGCTTATGTAAACTGCTTAGAAATAAATTTATCATTTTATGAAACTTGGTGATAGTTTACTGTTATCTCAAGTTGCTTATAAATTAATGGAAGTGTCTCCCATACATTTTAAAATGACTTTTCTGTTGACGTTTTGGGGTATAGCTTCCCACTTATGTATTAAAATGCAATTAAAGAAAAACCCCTAAACTTTCTGTTTTAGCTGCTTGTTACTCACATTTTGCCTTGGTGTATCACCATCTAACTCCATAAATATTGTCCCCTATTGTCTCTTGTTATTTTTCACCTGAAAATTATTTTGCTATGACTCTTTCCATCTTCTACCTTAGTATCCTATTTTTGTTTTATTATTATTTATTTTTATTTTACTTTAAGTTCTGGGATACATGTGCTGAACATGCAGTTTTGTTATATAGGTATACATGTGCCATGGTGATATGCTGCACCTATCGACCCGTCATCTAGGTTTTAAACCCTGCAACCTATTTTTAAAAATCTATATTTTACCTCAGCAAAGAAAAAAATAGATGAGGCAGCAATGGCAGCATATTACTAATTGTTGGGGCTGAATGATCGTGGGGCTTTCATTTATTTTTCTGTACATAAGTTTAACATTTTTCATGATAAAAAGGGTCTAAAAGATATGCTTTTTTCCTCCTCTCCAAAATTAGTTTCAAAGATATCTTAATTCATGATTCGGACATGTTCTTGCTTTTGTGAAAGGGATTCTGTTCTTTTTTTTTTTTTTTTTTTTTTTTATCAATGGTTTAAAAACCTATCCTCGACAGTATTTTAAATCTGTTCTTGACACTCTTTTTCTGGTTAGATGTTCATTTTCCATAGCCTCATTTATCTTCGGAAGTCACAACCTTTATTTGGAAGAAGAGGTTTAAAGTCGTTATTCATACCCCAGATCCTTCCATTTTCTCTCTAGAAATTGAGAGCAACTAGAAATTATATTCTAGGTATTTGTCCTAGAGTTCAGTTTGGGTAGGCTATACTAGAAAGGGTAGATTAATTTAGTTTCTAATTAGACCTGCTGGAACACTTTAGGTGACTCAGAAGTTCCTGATAGTGGGTCTGAGGAAGAAATGTGGACAGGCAGGTTGAATGTTAGGGGAATATGGAAACAGGCAATAAGTAGATGATGGTATTTGGCGTGTAGGAGATCCAGCCATGCGTGGAAGACGGCCATTTCAGCATGTTGGCAAAATGGCAGAGGTGACCAAATGGATAGCAGCCCACATTAGAAAGTAGAAACAAGTTTCAGGGCCAGTATTTTTAGGCCCTGGGAAAATAGGCAGGAGGTTTACGGTGAGTGTCTTGTTCCTAGAGAAACTTCGTTACCTTGTACAGTAAAAGGCAAAGCATCTGATTTCTGGGAAGTGAGTTTCAAGAGAGAGAGGTTAGATTACTAGGAATAAAGAAAGAGTCTAGATACTAGGAATGGTTTAGAAGGTGAGAGTTGGACAGAATGAGGCTGAATTGGTGCTAAGCCTCTGACTCTGAGGGCTCCTTAAATATCTTCCAGCAACAAGATTTTAATAGTATTGTTGTTATTTTTAGTTGACACATACATATTTACAGGGTACCCTGTGATATTTTGTTACCTGTATGCTTTTTTTTTTTCCAAGGACTAATTCTTGCTGTGAAACTAGAGAAATGTATATAACAGAGGCTAGATGGGTTATTTTATTATTTTTATTTTTATTTTTTCCGAGTCAGAGTCTCGCTGTGTCACCCAGGCTGGAGTGGAGTGGTGTGATCTCGGCTCACTGCAGCTTCTGCCTCCTGGGTTCATCTCTGCCTCAGCCTCCTGAGTAGCTGGGATTACAGGTGCCCGCCACCATGGCTGGCTAATTTTTGTATTTTTTAGTAGAGACAGGGTTTCGCCATGTTAGCCAGGCTGATCTTGAACTCCTGACCTCAGGTGATCCGCCTGCCGTGGCCTCCCAAAGTGCTGGAATTATAGGCGTGAGCCACCATGCCTGGCCCTAGGTGGGTTATTATACTAAGTTTCTTTGAGCAGCAGCCTTTGTTCACATGTGACTCACTGGTAGTGGGTATTAGTTGGCAGGTTTGGGTGTAGCTGGCTCTTTGTTTTGTTTTTGTTTTTTTTTTTTTAAGATTTGGATCTATGTTTCCAGCAGATTGCTAGACCTATTGATATCTGTGACAGGGTCACAACTAATCTGGCAGCTCTAGCAGAGTTACCAAATAATACTCAGTTTTTTCCCCCAGCACAGAACTGTTGAACACTCTGTTTTTTTTTTGGAGCGGGGGAGGATATCTAGGTGGCATCAATTATCCCAGTTTGCCTGAGACTGAGGGGTTTCCCAGGATGTGGAACATTTCACTGCTAAAACTGGGAAAGTCCCAGGCAAACTAGAATGATTAGTCACCTCTTCTGTAACTAGCTAACATAGCTCTGTTTTATGTGTTCTGTGATTTATTTGGAGGCTATTTGCAGATAGTACAACTGTGAGTTGTATGTTGTACCTTAATTTAAAACTTAAGTACGTGGTGTAAATATGAATCCTTGACAGAGTAGCTTTTGTTCTGTATTTAAATTATTAATGATTTAGAAAATAATTTTCACTAAAGTAGGAGAAAATACAGAATTGATATTTTCTAAATGTGGTATTTCAGCTAAGTGACTTATATGCACCAAAAGTTTGCAAGTGAGATTTGTGTTTATAAAAAACGTTTGTGTTTTATTAGACTTGTGATAAATTCAGTAAATTCTTCTACAAGTAAAAAACACTCATAATCATTTAACATAAAAGGTTAATTTAAAGCCAGCTTTCAATAAAGCCTGTTAAACTAGCTCACTGGTGAGTGAATGAATTGACGAAAAATACTTTCTTAAATATATCTTTTTATAACCATTTTGGATTAGTAATGGCTTAAAATCCAATGTGAACAAAGAATGTTAGGGCATTGGAAATAGCACTGACATTGGCCCATAGTTTTCCTCTGATTAAATGAAAGTGACACCAGTAGATTAGAATGAGACTAGGACAATTCACACTGCAATTGTGTTAGTTTAACTTTAACAATCTTTTAACACTCTTGTTTAAATGTAGCTGACATACCATAATTACAAATCTACAGGCCTTGATTATAGAATTTTACATCATGAACCTGTGGGGAAATTGTATTGATTTTTTTTTTTTAATAAAGCAAGCATTGTTCCCAAACTGTGGCATCTTCCGAAGTTTGTTTGTATCTACATCCCATATACAACTGTGTATGGTGTATATGCTATGTATAGCAGGCATGAAGACAACATAAAAGGTATGTAAAATCTCTACACTCTTAGTTCAGTATATATTATACTGATATAAAAAGTGAGGAATGCAAATGACACATATACTTAAGTAGACATAAAGTTTCCCCCCATTAGCTTTAGCTGTTTATATACTTATATTTAAAGCAATGATGCATAGAAGTATGGTGGACAGTATCTGGGAGAGGTTAAGAACATAGTCCTGTAAATTATTCCTGTAAGATTTGCTAGCTTTGTTTTCTTTTATCCTCTTTTGCACTGTACCCCATTGCTAAGTTCAGCCAGATGGCTACCTTCCTACTTTGAAATTTAGCTAGTTCCTTTAGGAATTTGTGTAATGTATTCAGTTCTCCAAAGTGGTGGTCAGAGGCCATGTCAGAATGGATTGCAGGTGCTCAGCTCTTCACCACAGTCTGTTAACTACTTGGCAAGTAGTTACTCTTAGGAGCAATATAGTAGGCAACCAGATGTCTCTTCAAGCTGGAGAGGGAGAAGTCTAAGGCCACTCATCATCACAGTTTTCCCAACACAAGGTATTTTATTCTCCAGGTTGAATGTGGAGATGAAATATCTGTGGCCCTGTATGTGTATGGGTGTTTTGTTTTTTCATTGCATTTTTTTGTTTGGTTGGAAATTTTGAAAATCTGTAGTAAGCAAGGTTGGAAAATTTTATTAATAATGACAGTCTAAAACTCAAGATAGTAAATGCTTAGATGTATGATGTCTATTCCAGTATTCTACTTCCAGTAATACCTTTATAAAAGAATATAATAGTGTTCTATTGTGATGCTGTTGTGTCCAAATAGAACTGATTTTTTTCTTAGTAACTTGTCATAGGTCTAACTAATCTAAAGATCACTCATTTAGCAGCCTCACTCAGAACCTACGTCTTACTGTCTTTGAATCATCTGGTATGGTGTTGGCACATTATACTCAGTAAAAGTCTTTGCAATGAACAGATGAAGGAATGAAATCTTCCTTTATAAGGATTTTGAACCTGATCGGATAAGCAGTAGAGAGCCACTGAATCAATTACTATATTACAGCATAATAGTTACTATAGTTATTTATTCTTGCAGTGAGAGTTAAATAGATGGGCTCCCAGGCTCCACTTACTACACATTATTACATATGTGACCCTGGAAAGTTACTTAGCCTTTAAAAGCCCCAGTTTTCTTAGCTGGAACATGGGGTTAATGAAAGTACCTTTTTTTTTGTATTGTTAGGAGAATTAAATAAGGTAATCATGTAAAGCACTTAGCCCAAATTCCTGATATGTAGTAAATGTTCAATAAATGCTAACTGCTCTCATTATTATCATTAACACCTATCTTTGTTCATTTGTGCTGCTATAAAAAAATACCTGAGACTGGGTAATTTATAAATAAGAGAAATTTATTGCATATAGTTCCAGAGGCTGGGAAGTCCAAGATGAAGAGGCCAGCAAGTATCTGGCGAGGGCCTGGTCTCTTGCTTCCAGGATGGTGCGCTGAACACCGTGTCTTCACATGGCAGAAGAGCATTAAAGGGCCCAAGGCTGTGTGAAACCTCTTTTATAAGGGCCTTAATCCCATTCACAAGGGAGGAGACCTCATTACCTAATCACCTTCTAAAGGCCCCATCTCTTAATACTGTAGCATTGGAAATAAAGTTTCAGTGTGAATTTTGGAGGGATACAAACATTCAAACCATAGCAGCATCTTTATTGCTTTTCTGTAGATTATGAACAGTGTGGATGAGGACTTAAGGATGAATGGTTACTGATCCCCAGGAGAGACCCTGGAACTTGGCTTTGGTTTAAATTGTGATAAAAGCTTGTGTTTTAGTTGCTTGTTCTGTTCACTGATTGTCTGTGGAGGGAGAAAGGAAGAGTATGAACCTTGTGTTCTTGAGTAATTTCTAAGACTTTGTAATGATCATCTTTTTGTGATCATTGCTGAGGCAGTGATTCCCTACCCCCAAGCCCCAGCCAAAAAAAAAAAAAAAATCTTTGGTTTATATCAATTATCTTGTACTTTTAACGCTTAAAAAACAATGTATCTGTATCATTAGCACAATGTGGCAAGGCCAGTTTTGCTTTTTTATTGGACTGTCATTAAGTTTATTGTAGGGAAGAGTAGAAAAGTGAGTTTTGGAGAACCCTAATTTCAAAATCTGTAAATGATTCACACAATGATTACAAGACATTCTTACAATTCTAATGCTAGATTATAGTTATATCCAAATCCTTCTTAATGTTTTTTAACTGAGTTCTCTGTTGTTGTTGAGATCCTTTCACTTCCACAGGTAAGTTTCGGAGTTCTGTGTGTGTGTGCATGTGTGTATTCTAACTCGGTTTATTTGTCTATAAAGGATGTTGGAGCAAGCAGGCATCAGCTTTTTCATTAAATGTTCCTCAGCTTCTGAATAATACTAATGTCATGATTTTAATAAATCATTTGTTGCCTGAAATACATTTGTACTCTATGAAATTTTTGAAGACCTCCAAGTCTACTGAAGTGTATTTGAACTTACATTACTAGTATAGTATTATAATTTTGATTTCCAAATCTAGAATGTTAAGTTCTGAAGACACTGCACTATATCAAAGTATACAAAGATTTTCTTAAGGCCAAACAGTTCTTCACATCTTTTCAGGACCAAAGGGATGGTGTCTGATATATCATTGCTTTTCATAGAATTGTTTTTCAACAAATAGACACTTAATAGGTATTTGTCAATTGAGCTAAGGACTGGAGGAAACCAGAAAAGGGTTTATGAGGGGGAACACATCAAGAGACTGGAAATAAAAGTTTGCTTTATAAATAAAAGTGAGAGACTTAGAAATGGAGAAAGAAAAGAGAAACAACTGCTGTTAAGTAATAACCACCCTCAAATAGACATTTTTCAGGATAGTATTTTTATTTTATTAGAGATATAAAAGATATGAAAATATATTAAGGATTTGTTTAAAAGCAACAATTTTACATTTTTTAAACTAGGAAGAGGCTAGTCTATTGTGGAAAATTTAAAAATTATTACAGTTCTGTCAAAAAGTTTTTGTAGTTTACCTAGAATTAACTAGAATAGATTCTTTAATTCTAGTTTAATAGAGGGGTCTGTGTTTGTGTGTTTAACTGCCTGCTAAGTTAGACTAATCCACTCCAGGTTATTATTATTATTATTTTGCAACTTAAGAAAAATAGTAGGGACATAGGTATGTCAAAATCTCATGGGGAGTAGGTGGTATTTCAGGGAAACAAAAGAGCAAAGATTTGGTCCCAGTCCTTAAGGAATTTGTACATTGTTAAGTTATGCAGTATACATGTGTATGAGGATTTATTCCTAGAACTTCAAGTTTGAATGTATGAGTGTATTTTTTTATTCTCATTTTAATGGATATGTAGTTTAGTTTTCTTCTTTTGGCCCTAGTTTTTCACTTGTACAAATGGTGCTACAATGTACATTGTTATATATGGCCCCTAGAACACATATGTAATGGTTAGCATTATCTACTTCTCAAAGAGTAGACCCAGAATGGATTTCAGGTGTGTGGAAGTATATCTCTTCTCAGCTATAAGGATGGCCAGGTGTGGCCAAGAGCAGCCATGGGATACATGGGGGAAGAGTCATTCAGACAGAAGAAACAGCAAATTCAAAGACTTGAAAAAGGGAGTAAGATTGGCCTGTTTGAGGAGCAGCAACCAAGTGAAGGAGAGGAAAAGGGGTAGGAGATTCAGAAAAGTAGGAGGGAGAGGGTACAGATCTTAGAAGGACTTCATGTAGGGACTTGGGCTTCAGATGTCACCATCTCTGAGAGTTTCCTGGCTATGTCCAGTGTTAGTGCCCCATTTTCTATGTTCCCAGAGAACTTTGTAGTTTTCACTATGATAGTACTAAAAATACATTAAGCCATTTGTTTTATTTACTAGGCTGATGGCTTCCGAAGTATAGCTTCCAAAGTATGGTCTAGGAACCCCCTGGGGTCCCTAACTCCCATTCAGGAGTTCTGCAAAATAGAAATTATTTTTATAGTAACTAAGACATTTGCCTTTTTCACTTTCACTTGCTCACAATTGTACAGTGGAGTTTTTCAGGGGCTATGTGATGTTTGATACTGCAAAAGATTGAACAGGGTGCTAGCATGGTCATATTCTGGTGAGGGCTCTCTTTGGGTTGAGGACTGCTGTCTTCTCATTGTATCCTCGAGTGGTGGGAAGAGATCTGGAGAGCTCTCTGAGGTCTCTTTTACAAGGGCACTGATCTCATTCATGAGGGCTCCACCCTCTTGATTTCATTACCTCCCAAAGACGCCATCTCCTAATAGCGTTACATTAGACAACCCACAGTTTTTCCCTGGTAGAGAGGGGAGACTTTCAGCCCTACCTGTTTCCAGGACTGTGCACTTAGTTAAGGGTTTGTGGAGAGTGAGGGGAGGCCTATAGATAGTGGTTTGTATACTGGGTCCTGGAAATCCTCTTGGTGCTCTGTTTTTCAGGAGCTGAAGCCAAAGAATGCCAATAATAATACTTTTTGAGTGGTTCTTTTCATTATTGTTGATTAGACTTATGGTACCTTGAGTTCTTAAGTTTGGCATAGCATTTCTAAAGAAAGATTGAATTATTTGTTGATAATGTTGTTTTTAACCCAATACCATGTGGTTTATAATTGCCAATGCCATAGATTTAAAAACCTGGCAGATTATACCCCTCATCTTCTCTGCTTGTCCTCAGCACTACTACCACAATTAAAAAGTACTATTTTCTTAAAAAAGAAAATAAATAGACCTTAAAATTGATATTTTCATTTTCTACATATTAATCTTTTTAAACTATGCTAGCATTTTTAGTATTACATTAAGTAGAAGTAGCCTTGGGAGACAACTTTGTCTTTTATTTTTGTTTATAAATAGAATAATTCTAATACATTTCTTTTAAATGGGCAATATGGTATATAGTATTTGGTGATGACTGTCTTCATTGCAACATCTAGTGAACACTCTGGCTACTTCCACAGTAATTTTTCTTTTCATGATAACTACCTGTATTTTCCTTCCAGTATCTACTGTCCTTCCCCACATGCACATAGTCTGTGTTCTTTGAAGGAAAGTGCCTCACCTACAGCAGCTTTGGTGGGGGCCTATCAGACTTATTAAAGGCATTCAGTTTTCCTGGCCACAGAAACTGATTCTGCATGGTCATGTGATTTAGACTAATCTAAACAGGGTAAATTTCAGAACTCTTGCTTAGAATTCTGAGACAGAAGTATTAAACTTTCCCATGTAACTCTGATTGCGGCTGCAGTCTTCTTTTAGCACTAGAGCATCTGGCCTTGGGAGGTAGCTTGTATTATAAATAGCAGAGTGAAGAGACAAAAACAAAGTTCTTGATGGAAACATCTGTTGGATGGCTGGATCAGCCAGCCTTCAAGCAGGTCCTCCCTGCATTTTGGTTACACTAGCCAAAAAAAAAAAAAGTGATTAAATTCCCTAAATTTAAAACGTGTTACTTGCAGTAGAGATTGATTGAAATAATTACTCAAATTCCTAATTTATGTATACCTATGTATAACATAAAGAGTGATTTTTTCCTTACTAAACTGGCTAGGGATTTACTTCCTTCCCTCTTATCTCTTTTGCAAATTCTGCTGTTGCTTTAGGTTCAGCTTTAGCCTTTCAGTTTCCCTCCATTTCAGTGTCCTATTGAGGTCAGATCCTCTGTATTAGAAGTAGGAAAGAGAATCAAATGCTGTCTTTTCTTCAACCCTCCCCTCTTCTCTCAACTCTTTGCTGTTCTCTGATTAAGGAGAATAAAAGGGAGAAGAAGAAAAAGGGCAGATAAACCTATCTTGCCTTGGAATCCCAATCATTTATTCTCAAACTCTGACATTGCTTCTGTTCTAGTTTCTCATCTTAGCTCCTAGGAGGTAGAATAGTCTCCACTTCAATGGCAAGGACTGTAATGAATTAGAAGGCCTTCTTGGCATCTAAGTTGGAATTCTGAATTTTTACTTATTATGCATACTTATAAGTATATTGTATAAGTATACATACTTATACAAAGTATACATAGTATTCTGTGAATCATGTTTCATGCCCATTGAAATACATTAAATAGGCTTTTGTGGGATGCTTCTGAAGTTTAACACCAAGTGTAACATTTTTCCTATGGAAAATGCCTACTGAGATGCCTAAACACCTCACATTAATAGGTATCTTTGCAGTATAACCGAGTCTTTAATTGGAAAATGCTTGGATTATATTGTGTAATAACTTGGTTTTATGGTTACCTTAAATTTTTTATCTCTTGCTTTGATGCGTAAACCAAAAATAAAATTCAAAGGCCCCCCATAACCATCTGAATGGACTCCCTCCTCAGCCAGGGCACTCTAAAATTTAACCTGAAACATTGGTTCAGACCATTATGGGAAGCAAGAGTCAGACATACCTCATTATACCCCTCCAGCATTAACATCAACAGAGACCTTAAATCTGATAAGAAACAATTACAATCTATTTTCTCTGAAGTCTGCTACTTGGAAGCTTCATCTGCATGATAAAACCTTTATCTCCACAACTCCTTATCTTAACCCAGATGTTCCTTTCTACCGGATAATAACTCTTTCAACCAATTACCAATCAGAATATGTTTAAATCTACCTATGACCTGGAAGCGCCCCCACTCTTTGATTTGTCCCGCCCTTCCAGATCAAACCAATGCAAATCTTACATGTATTGACTGATATATTATTGTTACAGTAGGTAGCTATAGCCAGGCATGAGGTGGGCAGGAAAGGGTTTCCCACCTACCCACCCACCAGGAGTGTCAGGTGACCATCAGGTGATGGTTCGGCAGTTATCACACTGCCTCTCTAAAAATGATAATTGGCAGTTGGCGCCAGGGAGAAGCAGTTTCCTGATGGTCCCCAGTTGTCACACTAAAGTGATAATTGATCACAGACGGCAGGGAGCAGCAATTTCCCAAACAGATAAAAATACTTAAAATTGGCAATCAGTCTCCAGTAAAATGTTAGGAATTGAGTGAGTGAACCCGGGCATGTGCATTAAGAGAAAATGGCAGAGAATGACCTTCCGGGGGCATTCCACTGGAAAAAGGAAGAATGCCTCAGGCAGGCGTACATACAACTTCCTAAACACACTGTGCATGCTCACCTCCCAAGTGTAACGAGAGCACTACACATGCAGGCAGCCCACACTAAGGGAAGAGTCATGGGGAAAGGGACACAAGACCCTGGAAGTATGCCAGTAGCAGGACGAGCCGCGGACAAAACCTCTCAGCCACCGTGTTGTAGAAGGAAGGGCTTTATTCAGCTGGGAGCATCGGCAAGCTACTGTCTTAAAATCCGAGCTCTCCGAGTGAGCAATTCCTGTCCCTTTGAAGGGCTCACAACACTAAAGATTTCACATGAAAGGGTCGTGATTGATTAAGCAATCTAGGGGATATGTGACAGGGGTCAGAGTGAAACAGAACAGAACAGGGAGTTTCAAAATGTTCTTCTATACAATGCCTGGAATCTATGGATAACATCGGGTTCTAAGTCGTGAGTTGATTTTTAACTACTAGGTTTAGGCCAGGCAGGCCCAGGCCTGGTTTTGGGCCTGGTGCCAGGCTGCCTGTCTTTGATTTCACTTTCTTGTTTTTTTCTTAAAACAGGTACTGAGTATAAAACAATTTGAGAGGGTCTCTCTTCCCTCATGCCAACATATAAAACCCCAAATCAAAAGGTCAAACGCCACACTTGTACTTTAGGTTACCCTCTTAGGTCTCTTCCAAGTGTACTTTCCTTTTCTGCTCTAAAGCTTTTTAATAAACTTCTGACTCATTCTCTTTTTCTACCTTATGCCCCTCAGTCGAATTCTTTCTTCTGAGGAGGCAAGAATTGAGGTTGCTGCAGACCCGTACAGATTTGTCACCCCTAATGTATTTGATGCCATGAGACTCAGATACCTTCTACCCTTGACCTTATATCTCTCTAAAATATATAAAAGCAAACTGTACTCCAGCCACCTTGGGCACATGTCATCAGGACCTCCTGAGGCTGTGTCATGGGCACATCCTTAACCTAGGCAAAATAAACTTTCCAAATTGACTGAGACTGGTCTCAGATATTTTGAATTCATGTTTGGTAACCATGGGAGGGATTCTGAGTGGAGGTGGCTCTGACCTTTGACAAATCTATTGGTGCTTGGTACCAGCTTGGGTTATCTTTATGGCTCAAACCAATAGGACAATTGGCTGAGGCCTAGGAACCCCTGCCTCCAGAGAATCCCTGATGTCCCAAAATTTGGTTGAGATCTAAAGTTTTTTTTTGTTGTTGTTGTTGCCGTACAACTCCTTTTCTAGAATTTTACTTGCTTCCAACAAGGAAGGCAAGTTTTCCTGCTTCTATGATGATGGAAGGCAGGTAACTAACTCCTTTCTGAAGTTTCAACTCACTTCCAACAAAAAAGGCGAGCTTGAGTTTTTTTTCCTGACTCTAGGATGGTAGAGAGCAGTCTTTAGCTGGGGTCCCATTCCTAGGCAAGTAGCTGAATTGGGGTTTTTTTCTGGGCTAAAGTTAAGGTGAACAACCAGCTGGCCTTAATTTCTGCTTACCATTAGAGCACTCTGTAATCATATTGTTGGATTTGTTCTTCTTGTTGTTCTGGTCTTTGCCCCATCAGATTTGACCAACTCTACCTGACTTGGTCAAATCTGAATGAGAATTCCAAATTATGGGGAACAAAGCCTCTGAATTGGCTAAAATTCCTTACACTTGCAAAAAGAAAACCAGAATAAAACCAAGCACTTGGTTTCTGTATTTGTTTCCTGTCTTAAAAAAAATTGTTCTTTCATTACTTTTCTTACACTATTGCTCTTTACCCCTTTTGCCATCTTTGGTACCAAGAAAAGATCTAGAGAAGGCTTTTAATGACTCGAACTCTTAAAGAACTCACAACAAAGGTGCATTCACCTGTTTTTGGGGTGTTCTGTTTGTGGAGTTTCAAGGGTCATGGGCGGATTCTTCTTAGGTCTAAAGCTCTGCTTTCCCATATTGCATTACCTGATCTCTGGCTTTTGGAGGTTCCAGAGACTACCCTGTACTGTGAAAGGATTTGACCTTGGTGTGTGTAATGGTGGATGAGAACTACAAAGTTAAAGGTGGCCGAGGACAATTTATAGGAAGCAGTCCTAGCTGTTTTTTTTTTTTTTTCTCTTAGGAAGTTGTTCTTTAGGATCCTAATTCTAGTTCGGGCAAGATTCTTTAGAAGATTCTAAAGTCTTCTCCATTGCCTTTCCTCCAAAATTAATCTCCATTGGCTTGTCTGCACATCCACGTGAGAAACTGAAAAGTGATTTTCATACATAAATGAGAGATTGTGTTTCCTCAGCTCTGAAGATAAAGGTCATTGTGCTCCTCCCAACCAGAAGATGCCTCTGAGTGACCAGGAGCCCAGTGGGAGCGTCTGGGGGGTTGACCCCTTGTGACTTGTGCAGCAGGCCTACAGGGAACTCCCAACACAATTAGTTTAAAAAGGCTTGTCCAGGAAATGCATATGGGAGCTGCTCATGCTGCACTTTGAGCCCTCTGGAAGGTGCTAGACCTCTGGAGAGAAAAACTGAGACATGTAGGAGGGTGGAAATGACTCCATGGTGACACACTGTTGAGTCCTCCCCACAATCAGCACACTTGGACCCACTACACGAAATCCTAGGCCACTGTCTGGTTCCTCCTTTTAAAAAAATAATGTGACAAATCATCTAATAATGAGGAAAAACAAGGGGAACGACCCCCCTTGGGCAACCCATTTGTGTTTTTTGTTGTTGTTGTTGTTGTTGTTGTTGTTTTCGAGATAGAGTTTCGCTCTTGTTGCCCCAATTGGAATACAGTGGTGCAATCACCGCTCACCGCAACCTCCGCCTCCCAGGTTCAAGCTATCCTCCTGCCTCAGCCTCCCGAGTAGCTGGGATTACAGGCATGCGCCACTGCTCCTAGCTAATTTTGTATACTTAGTAGAGACAGGGTTTTTCCATGTTGGTCAGGCTAGTCTCAAATTCCGAACTTCAGGTGATCTGCCCTCTTTGGCTTCCCAAAGTGCTGGGATTATAGGCGTGAGCCCCGCGCCCGACCCCTATTTGGTTTTATGGTGCCTCTAGTTGCAAATGGTTATATAAATGGAAGAGCATGCCAGGTTTTCTAATACTCCAGCTAGTTACATATTAGGTCTGTTCTTGTGCACATTTTATTTGTTTATTATTATTTTAAATGTTTATTTATTTTTGAGATGGAGTCTCGCTCTGTGCCCAGGCTGGAGTGCAGTGTCACGATCTTGGCTCACTGCAACCTCCGCCTCCCAGGTTCAAGCAATTCTTCTGCCTCAGCCCTCCTGAGTAGCTGGGATTACAGGTGTGCGCCACCACACATGGCTAATTTTTATATTTTTATTAGAGACAGGGTTTCACCATGTTGGTCAGGCTGGTCTTGAGCTCCTGACCTTGTGATCCGCTCGCCTCGGCCTCCCAAAGTGCCAGGATTACAGGTGTGAGCCACCGTGCCTGGCCTCTTGTGCACATTTTAAACTGATGGGCAAATTACATCGAGGAAAAGTCAGATCCCAAAGGTTAACCTGTAACTATAAAATTCCTAAGTTTTCTGTCTCTCTGCTTTCTTTTCTGCCTGCTTTAAGTCTGCTGCTACTTTTCTACCAAGATAAAATCCACTATATGAATCCAACCATTTCTTTTTGTTATTGTTTTTGCAAACCAGTGAGTTTGTATTACTATCTCATGGCTAGAGTTCTGAAGTGAAAGCTGTAGAACTTTGTTTTTATGAGTATGTGTGTGTTTATGTATAGCTGCATGTATTTTGTTGTTTGTTTTTGGCTGCAAGGTACCAAATGTACCCAAAAGAGTACTCATAAATTAAATAATAATCCCAAATACTTTTCCAGTTCACATGACTGAAGTAAAATATTTAATAATCTAGCTTTTAAATTATTGGTAAAATAATATTAGAAATGTCTTAAGAATTGTCAGTATTTTTGTTTGCATTTATTGATGAAACAATTTCATTTTTATCCCTGCCAAATACTTTAAGGTTTAAAAAATAAACCCAGCCAAAACCAGAATGATCTTTGGTTGTGTAATTTTTAATAAGACATTAATATTGGTTTAATGAAAACAGCTAAATCTTGAATTACTGGTAAAATAACCATGTGTTTAATCTTAAGGTTCTTACTTAGGTAATCACCCAAAATTCACAGGATATAAAAATGGTTGACAGGGAAATAACTTTACATGATGACTGTCACAGTTTTCATAAATAATCTAGGTAAACTGTTAAAATAAGTAAATGTAGTGGAATAAATACTTGTAAACAAACTTGTCATAAATTAGAATCTAAAGTTATATTAAATATTTCATTAAATGTCTGGATATTTTTCAATTTAAAAAACACATTGTAGGAAAACATTCTAAAAAATATGTTCTCATTAAAAGGTAAATAATTTGTCTAATTCAAAGCTTATTTAAAGGTTATGCATAAAATAAGGTAAAAGGGACCAGGAAGTAAGAGAGATATAAAGAAAGTTATAGAAATAAATAGATATTTTTGGTAAGAAAGGTTAAAGAAAAGTAATTTTATGTGAGAGTCTTGTATGGTGAATTTTTGTCCTAAAATAAAATGACTGGGTTCTTCAAGAAAGAGAAATATTCAGGACAAGCCATAGAGTCCAGACATGCTGTGAATGGTCTAAGTTTTAATAAGGTTAGTAAAAAAGGAGTTTATACAAATATTATGTGACTGACTGGGGGCAGTGGCTCACACCTGTAATCCCAGCATTTTAGGAGGTCGAGGTAGGTAGATCACTTGAAGTCAGGAGTTCGAGACCAGCCTGGCCAACATGGTGAGACCCTGTCTCTACTAAAAATGCCATTAGTCAGGTGTGGTGGTGCATGCCTGTAGTCCCAGCTACTCGTGAGGCTGAAGCAGGAGAATCACTTGAACCCAGGAGGCAGAGGTTGCAGTAAACCAAGATGGCGCCACTGCACTCCAGCCTGGGCAACAGAGCGAGAATGAAAACAAACAAAAAATATTATGTGATTAATTGGCTATAATTAAACGAAACTATAATAGTTTTTATTAAAATTGAACTTTAATATTAAAAATACCCTAATACAAAACTAAAGAATTGGTTAAAACAAGATGTCATTAAAAATAATTAGTTACTCAAAGCAAGATGTTTTTAATTTTTAAATTCTATAATCTGTCTCATTTTGAAGTTATTCACAATGATATCTCAGAAGCTGTACCCTGCTGCCTCACCTCCTTCTCTCTTTTATGAAGGCCTGGGATGGTAACTCTCTGCTTCAGCTTTTGTTGTAACATTTTTTAAATTAATGGTTTAAAGTAAGGGAGAGAATGTTTTTAAAAACGCAAATGAAAAATGTTGGATCTGCTTTTGTCTGCATGTCTCTTATATCTGTATATGTGTCAGGAGAAAGTGATATTTCACTATTAAACTGTGTGAAAGAGCTCTAATCAATTGACATAAAGAAAAGTAAGGGCTGACCATTCTGATAGAAGCTAGCTCACATGCCATTTAATTCACATGACTTTGGTAATCTTTGGTAAGGTTAATTTGGTAAATTTGATCTCAAAATTGTCTTCAATAGTTTAAAATCTTAAGGTCATGTTTTGTTAAATTAAAACCTCATTTTTTTTTTTCTCCCCCACTGGGAATTTGCGTTCTTAGGAGTTAGATAGCAGGAGTGTAAAACATGTTTTTGGTGAAGTTTATGAAACAGAAGGATGTGGATTTTGCTAAAGAAAGTGTAATTTTTTTTTAAAGAGTTGCTTTAAAATAAAGAAAAAATTAGGCCAGGTGCGGTGGCTCACACCTGTAATCCCAGCACTTTGAGAGGCTGAGGTGGACAGACTAACTTGAAGTCGGTAGTTTGAGACTAGCCTGGCCAGCATGGTGAAACTCCGTCTCTATTAAAAATAAGCCGGAGATGGTGGCATGTGCCTGTAATCCCAGCTACTTTGGAGGCTGAGGCAGTAGGATCATTTGAACCTGGGAGGCGGAGGTTGCAGTGAGCTGAGATCAGATGAAACTAAATGGATAAAAAGAAAAAACTAAGCCAGGAAGGAAAATCGGAAGGAAGGAAGGAAAAAATTATACAGATAAAAGTAAATGGATAAAAAGAAAAAACTAAACAAAAGTTACCTCTGAGACATGTGGTTACAGAGAAAATAGTTAATGTGGGGGAAGGGTAAAACCAAGTAACTATTAAACCATATGGTATAATGTAAACAAATTGTTCCATTTTGTAGGCTGGTATCATCAGCTTCCTGAGAAACCTTTACTATAATGGATTGTAAAAATAACTACTTTAAGGACAAATTTCTTAATTTTAAATGCTGCAAAATGAAGGAGCTTTTTTGGGTTGATGCAGGACCCACAGCAATTAAACAATTGCTGATGAGTGTATGTGATCCAGATGCACAGGAGGTTATTCTTGCAACCAACCTATTGGACCAGATAGTCTTGGCACCACCCAGATCAATAAACTGGCTTATCTGATCTTGTGGCCCCCCCTACCCAGGAACTGACTGAGCACAAGAAGACAGCTTTGACGCCCTATGATTTAATCTCTGACCAATCAGCACTCCTGGCTCACTGGCTTCTTCCCACCCACCAAATTATTCATAGAAACTCTGATCCCTGAATGCTTAGGGAGACTGATTTGAGTAATAATAAAACTCTGGTCTCCCACGCAGCTGGCTCCATGTGAATTACTCTTTCTCTATTGCAGTTCCCCTGTCTTGATGAATTGGCTCTGTCTAGGCAGTGGGCAGGGTGAACCCCTTGGGCAGTTACAGTGCTATGGGACAAAATTAAGATTTGGTGGCCATTGATGTTGCCTCTGGCCACATCTGCTCTGGGGAGAATGTAAACCAAAAATAAAATTGGAATCCTCCCCTGCCCCCAACCATCTTAATGGACTCCCTTCTCGGCCAGGGCACTCTAAAATTTAACCTGAAAGACTGGTCAGGCTGGCCGGCGAGGTGGCTCATGCGTGTAATCCCAGCACTTTAGGAGGCTGAGGTGGGTGGATCACCTGAGGTCAGGAGTTCGAGACCAGCCTGGCCAACGTAGTGAAACCCCGTCTTTACTAAAAAATACAAAAAATTAGCTGGGCATGGTGGTGGGCGCCTATAATCCCAGCTACTCAGGAAGCTGAGGCAGGAGAATCACTTGAACCTGGGAGGCGGAGATTGCAGTGAGCTGAGATTGCGCCATTGTACTCCAGGGCAACAAGAGTGAAACTGTCTCAAAAAAAAAAAAAGACTGGTCAGGCCGTAATGGGAACTGGGAGTCAGACAGGCTTCATTATACCCCTCCAGCATTAACATTAACAGACCTTAAGTGTGATAAACAATTACAGTCTATTTTCTCTGAGCCTTACTACCTGCAGGCTTTATCTGCATGACAAAACCTTGGTCTTCATAACCCTTATCTTAACCCAGACATTCCTTTCTACTGATAATAACTCTTTCAACCAATTGCTAATCGGAATATGTTTAAATCTACCAATGACCTCGAAGTGCCTTGCGTTTGAGTTGTCCCACCCTTCCAGATCAAACCAATGTAAAGTATTATGTCTCCCTAAAATGTACAAAAGCAAGCTGTACCTGGATCACCTGTCCTCAGGACCTCCTGAGTCTGTTTCACTGGTACGTCTTTAATCTTGGCAAAATAAAATTTCTAAATTGACAGAGACTTGTCTCTGATATTTTCAGTTCACAAATGTGATATTGTCGGCCAAATGTGCCTCTTACTATTTTTTCTTTTCAATAGCTTCTACTTATGTCTGTCACTGCTTCTTTTGCTACTACTAATTATTTTAGGTGAACTCAGACTAGTTTTACTTCTGGATAGTGATGTGAAAACTGAGATTATCAGAAGTCTGCTCTCTGATTCTTGCTTTACTTGGAGTAGACCTTTTTTAGCCACCATAGTATTGTACATTAATTTCCACTAGTATAAACTTCATGAGTCAGGAACACATCCCCAGAGGCTTGGCACAAAAAGAGATCTTGATAAGTATTGTAAAATGAATGAATTTACTTTGTGACATTTCAAGTTCCTTGAGGACAGAAACAGTGTCTTACTCCTGATGTCCCTTTAAAATTTAATATATTTTAAAATATTTTAGAGTAATTTTTTGAATAGGATATATATATATATCATATGTATATCATACATGGCACAAGTGTGTGTGTGTATATATATATATGGCACATATATATATATATATGGCACAAATTTGCAGAGGTATAAAGAGGTATATAGTGAAACAGGAAACAGGAATCCCTGTCCACCAGCCACCCAGCTGGGAAACCCTCCTGGAGCCAACATCATTATTCATTTTTTGGTGTCTCTTTCCAGAAATGTTCTGTGCATGCACAAGTATTTACATGCATATCTTCACATGCAAATGGTAGTATACTTTCTAGACACTTTTTTACGTTGCATTTTTTGCATTTAACATTAGAACATGTAGAGCAGCCTTGTTCCTTTTAAAGACTGCAAAGTATTCGGAATGGACATACTACATTTAAAAAAAACTAGTCTTCTATTGATGGACCTTTATATTGTTTCCAAGGTTTTGCTGTTTTGGGAAATGCTACTGTGAATTTCCTTGTTTGTTGTTTTACAAATTGGCGATTTATCTGTAGAATAAATTCCTACAAGTGCAATTGCCGGCTTAAAGGGTAGTATGTGTGTTTTACGTATTGAGAGATATTGGCAAGTTGGCCTTAAGGAGTTCTATTGACTATTTATAGTTCTACTAATGATTTATACAGTATTTTGTTAACATGGCCTTTTGGTCTGGAAAGAATTACACTGTAAGACAGTACAGTTGAAATATCAAAGAAATTAAGACAAAGTTAGGTATGTCATAAATACATGAAATATGTGTAGATACTAGTCCATTTTATCATTTGCTACCATAAAATATGCACACATCTATTATACAAAGTTAAAATTTATCAAAACATAAACACAGAACATGCATAGCATAATTTGTGGTTGAGAAATGTAAACAGATGTAAAGATGCAGTATTAAATTATTACGCATATAATAACTGTAGTCCATACTGTACTACTGTAATAATTTTGTAGCCACCTCTTGTTGCTGTTGTGACTCACTCAGTGTTGACACTCATTGCCTTCTTGTGGACAGTTCATCTCTTCAGTAAATTGTGTTTTAACATT
This sequence comes from Pongo abelii, assembly GCF_028885655.2. Taxonomy (NCBI): domain Eukaryota; kingdom Metazoa; phylum Chordata; class Mammalia; order Primates; family Hominidae; genus Pongo; species Pongo abelii. The sequence continues at coordinate 85,282,947 of NC_071989.2, read as the reverse complement.
AAAAAGTGATCTCTCGCGGTTCTCATGTATTTTTCGTGTTTAGTGCAATAATGTAAACCTTGAATGTAAATCTTGAATAACACCATGGGACCCACTAGTGATGCTGAAAGTGCCCCAAAGAAGCAGAGAAAAGTCATGACATTACAAGAAAAAGTTGAATTGCTTGTTGTGTACCTGTAGATTGAGGTCTGTAGCTGCATTTGCCACCATTTCAGGCAGGTAGTTCCTCTTGTAACCAGGCAACATAAACTTAAGGTGTTGGTAAACACAGTACAATACCGTAAATGTATTTTCTCTTCCTTATGATTGTCTTAATATTTTTTCTCCAGATTATTTTATTGTAAGAATACAGCGTGTAATACATATAACGTACAAAATATGTGTTCATTGACTGTTTATGTTGTTGGTAAGGCTTCTTGTCCACAGTAGATTATCAGTAAAGTTTTTGGGGAGTCAAAAACTTTATGTGGATTTTCAAACATTAGGAGGGTCAGCACTTCTAATCTCTCTCCATTGTTCAAGGGTCAACTGTACAAGAAGTGGCAATGCCCAAGTATGTTTAGCTTTTTTAGGAAAGTACTTTCTACATCGTTGTAAATTTTAAGATAAGAGCAAATTAGGCCTGCAGAGATGCTAACCCATTTAAATTAATTTCACTTTGAATATAGTTCTAAAAGGAGAAAATCTTAAAAAAAAAACAAAAAAAACTAAATCATAGAGCTGATGAAGTATCTCTTAGAGATTCTTAGATATTCTCATTTTCTGTCTCTGAGTCTCTCCCTCCCCCATATTCCTCTCTCCCCCTCCATATCTCTCTCTCTACACACACACAGAAATAGACAAGAGAAGTAGGTGGTAATTAGTTTGCTCAGGATTACTCAGCTAATCACTGGTAGAGCCAGAACTGTGGGAAACGTTCCATATTACTACATTACAGTTATTTCACAGATGTGGATTCCTCAGAATGGCTTTTTTGTTGACACTTTTTTAAGTCTTAGATTTTATTTAACGCTTAGTCCTTGAAACTAGGTTCAGTGAACTTTGACCGTTTTTTTCAGTTTTATCATTTGAATTTCAGTTTTTAAATAATTTTGTGATAGCTGAAGAATAACCATTGGTTATGCTAGAAACTAAGTTAGCTTGGTAAACAGTTCTGTATTGGTGATCTCAAGAGGCTTTGCATATGAATTGCTTAGTTTCTGAGAAGATCGTCTTGATTTCTCCCCTTTGGAAAAATTTTGGGGACTATGTTGAATATTTTTGAAAATTATAAGATAAAAACAAATTAACCATACAGATATGCTGAACAAGTTTCCTTCTGAATGTAGTCTTAAAAGGAGAAAACATTTTTCAATACAAATCTAAAATTCAAAAATCTAAAATCTAAACAAAAACACAAATCTATACTTCATGTTTCAAACACTATTGCCAAAGTATCTATCCAGCCAAATAGAATAAGAAGAAGCAGAAAAAACTTTAAAAGACCAATAGCACCTTGCTTGCACATTGCTAATAAGAACTAATAGGTACTTAAACTGATGAAAGTGATTCAGACAACAACATATTAACCCCCTACTGTGCCCTGTTTTAAGCTGTTAATAGACATTAGTCTTTTAAAGAAAGACTAACACTTCTATATTTGTTTTCTAAGCTTTTGATACATTAGTGAACAGTTATAGACGCTTGCCATATCTGATTCTTATAGCACAGTGTATTTTCCAGAATACTTTTTAGGAACGCTAACTGCTCTAAAAGTTTAGATTCCATGTAGTCTTTAAGAGTTCTTAATGTAATAAATATTTTATATTACATTTTGATTATTGTAATTAAAGTTTTTTGTAGAAGTTATTTGAAATGAATAAATGCTAGTATTTTTCACTGACAATATTATATGTAGTGAAAGTAGTAGTTCTTAGATTTGATTTTTTTCAATCACATAGTAAGACCAGAATTTTCCCAGATTTTTTAGTACTGTCATCTATGAAATTGTAAGTATTGGTTATTTTCCTGAAATAAATTTAATTTTTAGAGATTTGGCTGGTAAGTGTATGTATGTATGAGGAAGGAGGATTTTTAAAGTGTAATTTTCTTAAAAATATAAGTATTTTTAATGCTGACTCCCTCCACATTAGAGTATAATAGCTTAAATTTTTGTTTAGGTGCATTACTTTTATAGCACTTTAGAGAAGTGCTGTAGAAGACTTTGGTCTTTTAGTTTTTGCTGTTTTATGTTTTTATAGTAATTTCAAATATAAAGCTATTAGAAATTTGGCTTGATTTTTAAAACAATTTTATCTTGAAGAAACTGCATAAGTAAATGTGGAAGAAAATGTTGGTTGGATTGATTAATGTTACGATGTATATGATTTGGATAAATTAAGACTTTACCAAAAATTTGGGGCTTTGGTAATTCTTTAAAAATAAGCATAGTACTTAATCTGTGGTCCAGATGGTACATTTGTAACGGTACATGAAATGAATGATACGTGCACAAAGTGGTTTTCTATTGTTTCTCATCCCTATTCAAAAATTAAGGAAAAAAAGAAACAAAATATTCATGAGACTGTTTTATACAGTTTGTGTTATTAAGTCTACCAAGTTAATATCGAAAAAGGAGGTTTAGACATAGGAATTGAGTTTATTGCTAAAAGTTAGTGATTCAAGGTAGTATTGGGGCATTGCAGTTTTGCTAGGATTAGTCTTTTGATTAAGATCAAGTGCATAGTATGACAATCCTCCCTTATCCCAGAATACTTTCTATATAGTTAAAATAAACCCTTTTTATGTTATTTTAGTATTAAAATTTACAATTTAATGTCCCACTTGTCTAGGGTCTTATAAATCAGAAATAATTGAAAAAGTAAAACAAGTCTTCATTATTTAAAAAAAATTATTTATTTTTATTTATTTTTTTCATAGAGACGGGGCCTCAGTATGTTGCTCCGTCTAGTCTGGAACTCCTGAGCTCAAGTGATGCCTCTTTCTTGGCCTCCCTAAGTGCTGAGATTACAGGCCTGAGCTACCATGGCCAGGCCTGAAACAGTGAAACAAGTTTTGAATGGCAACTTTCAGATATCTCTAAAGGCTGAAATGCCCCATTGGGAACCAAAGGGATGAAAAACTGTTTACTCTTCTTATGCAAGTTTTACTACTATTGAAACAGAAATGACCAGTAAACTTGAAGATATCAACAACTAATCCTTTACCCAACAGCAAGCATACAGAAGCTCATCTTTCTTACACTTTTAATTGGTTACCATAGTCATTAAAAGTCCCTGGCTTTCTTCACAAGGGAAAAATCTTTTCCAATAAACAGAGTTGAACAATTTTGGTGAGTGAACATGTGAAATGATAACTAGTACCTCCCCTGTCAGCTACTAATGTTACTGCCAATCTGGACTATGATAAATTTTCCTAAGCCTGAGAATTTCTTCACTGGATTTATTTCAGCAGGTATTTATTGAATATCTACTATGTATAAGGCACTATATTAAATATTGACCACTGTTCACCAGAACTTTGTTACTCAGTTTTTGCCAGAATTGGCCGCCTATACCATCACCAATTCTTAGCTGAAAGAGCATAAGTGCTGTTTAACATGTAATTCATGATACACCCTAGCTTAACATTCCTTAATATCAGATATTCAGGTTTAAACTCATTGTGAAAATTCAGACTAGTGTCTTCCTTATATTATGATAAAGTTGTGACATTAGTGATACTTGTAATTGTTACTAAGAAAAACTAAAGTTGTGACTAATTTTAGTGGCAAAGACAGTACTTTGAATTACAAATAAATATTACAGCATTTCTTTGAATTGCAAATAATATATTTACAAAGTACTGCTTTGAAACCAATGAGTGATGAGAAAAACGCTGAAATAGGAAAGGCAGTTCTTTTATAATTATAAAAGTAAGGTAATATCACTTTTATACTTGATTTATTGAATACTAATATTTTCTGCTTCTAAAATCTCCCTTCTCTGCCTCATGCCCCCAGCTTTTTCTTTCTTTTGCTTGTTTTGGCAACATAAAAAGGCACGGGAACAACACCATTAGTTGATATTTATTGAACATTCACTGTGCGCCGTATGTACATTAGCTAAGTGCTTCGTGTATATGTCATTTAACCTTCACAGTACTTAATGTGAAGTAGTTGCAATGACCCACATTTTACACATGAAGAAATTTAGTTTAAGTAATGTACCCAAAGATACACAGCTGGGGAGTGGTAGAGCCAGGATGAGAGCACCTGTTGAGTGACACCAGCGTACTGGCTATACCTTTTTATACTTTGACAAATTTATATGAGAGGAAACTGTGGATGAAGTAAGGTGAATAAGAGGCTGGGCGCGTGGCTCATGCCTGTAATCTCAGCACTTTGGGAGGCTGAAGTGGGCGGATCACTTGACGTCAGGAGTTTGAGACCAGCCTGGCCAACATGGTGAAACCCCGTCTCTACTAAAAATACAAAAATTAGCCGGGCATAGTGGTGGATGCCTGTAATCCCAGCTGCTTGGGGGACTGAGGCACGAGAATCACTTGAACCTGGGAGGCGGAGGTTGCAGTGAGCTGAGATCGCGCCACTGCCCTCCAGCGTGGTGACAGAGCAAGACTCTGTCTCAAAAAAAAAAAAAAAGGTGGATAAGACATCCTGTTTTCTGGAAGCTCAGAGAAAGAAGTCTTGTAGTTAAGGACAGAATGCTTCATGAGGTCAGAGGAGGTTATGACAAACTTCCTCTATAGCAGTTTTTCAAACTTGGCACTTTGGATATTTTGGGCTAATACTTTGTTGGGGGCAGGGAGGGCTGTCCTTTACATTGGGGTATTTAGCAGCATCCCTGATGTCTACCCACTAGATGGTAGTAGAACCCTCACTACACACAGTTGTGACAAGCAAGATTGTCTCCAGAAATTGACAAAATTGCCCCTGTTGAGAACTACTATTCTAGGATTAGGGAAGGCTTATCACAGGTGACATTTGAGTGGGATCTTGAGATTGAATAGAGGTCATATTTTAGATAGAACCATAGGTATGAGGGCATGGAGGTGTGTGAATCAGTATGTTACATTTGGGAGGCAATAAAATGTATGTGATGGCTGGAGCATTTAGGGTCCATGGAGTTGCGAAGTTAGTAAGACATAAAGCTGATAAATTGGGACTCAGTTGTGTATGTCATACTATTAATAAGTTTGCAAGTGAGTAACAATCTGGATGGTCCACACAGTATTTAATTGCCTCTTTGGATCATCCACTAGAGTGTAAGTTCTTTGAGGGCAGAGACCACATCTGTCTTATTTACCATTATATGCCTAGTGCCTATGATGGTACCTGGCACAACTTTGTGAAATAGGAAGGACAAAAATAGGGTATTTATAGATGTGAAAACTCCCAAAAGAGGTTGTAGTGGTCATGAGAATGAAATTTGAAGACCTCCATATAAAGGGAACATAATTAAACTAAGGGCCCCAGCTACTAGATTGTGAAATCCATTGCTACATTTGTCCCAAGGTCTTGCACCCCATGAGCTGCTGCCAGCCAGAGACTGGGTGCAGCAGGGATACTGAGGCCTTCTCCTGGGAGACATGGGATTCCCCTGATGGCAGACTTTAGCCTTAGGATTCCCAGTACTCTTGCTGAACCTTCCTTAAACTGCAGGGAAGTCTAGGTTGCTTCTTCCTAACCTTTCCCCACTTGTATCTGCACTCAGGGTCAGAATTGCATTGTAGTCTGATGACTCTTCCAGCCTTCTCTAACTTCCTCTCCATTTTCTGTTCTCATGGATATTTGCCCAGATAAAATCCTTGCCAAGTTTAGTCTCATCTTAATGTCGATTTCTGCAGGGACTGGCTAACATACAGATTAAGTGACTTTCAAAGGGCACACATTTATTAAGTAGCAAAATATGTCCTACAATCTAGAATTTAGGTATCTTAGTCCATACCTCTAACCACTGTGTGCTATCCATTAGTAAGGTAGTAATTTATGACACTGGCATTTCTCCTAACCGGCATTTTGAGTCTAATGGTATGATAAAATTCCTTAGCTTTTGTAGTTGATTATCAAATCTTTAAGAATTTCTGATTCCAGATTTTAGTCGTATTAAGAATTTTCTGGCTCTTGCTTGGCATATTGATAGAAGATGGCGTGGGACTGGGTAAAATACAGTAGATAATTTCTATATTGTTGAGGGATGTGTTCAGAGATCTTTTCTAATCCCCAGACTTGCAAACAATTATTTTCTTAGATCCCTTTACTTACTGTTATTACTAACAGTAGCAATTGATCTCCATTTCTGGGTCTTTTTTCTCAAAGAAACAATATAGTTTTTTGTTTGTGTTTTAATTCATTAACTAGAGTAATACCAAACATAAGGACAAAACAAAGAACAGAAAAGCTGCATTGAGATCGAGTGTTGGATAGTTATCAGACTCATTCACCATATTGATGACTTGTTCTTGAATACCATCTTCACAGCTCATATAGCCTTTGGAATTGTACTTCAGCAAAATTAAAATTATATTACCTGAACATTTTCGTATATTTACTGAAAGTTAAGTCCTCAAATGTCATTAACCTTTCAGGCCATTGACATATAGGAAAACGCCATTGAGGGCCTTCTACAAATATAACTTAGTTTTTTCTTTTCTTTACAATAAAAAATGTTGACTTTACGTAATTTTTAATTAGAGATGTTAGAAATATGAAACAGCATTCAGTTAGTAGAATAAAAGTTTAAAATTTTCTATGTTTTTATTTTATGGCCAGTAAATGTTGGGAGAAGAAGGGGAGGGATGAGGAAGAGACATAAAATAATGAGGGAGTCAGGTGCAAAAAGGAGGAGTACTTGTTACAGGTTGAATATTCCTTATCTGAAAATCTGAAATGCCGCCAAATCTAAAACCTTTTTGAGTGCCCACATGACACTCAAAGGAAATGCCCATGGGAGGAATTAGGATGTTTGGATTAGGGATGCTTAACTGCTAAGTACTATATAATGCCAGTATTCCAAAATCCAAAAAAACCCAAAATCAGAAGCATTGTGGATTGTCCCAAGCATTGTGGATAAAGGATACTCAACCGTTATTTGCTTTGGCCTGTGGGCCTCAGGTAACATTTCACTGATTTTACCCATTAAAGGACTGAGTTCCTTAAGAGTGATAAAACATACCGTATTCTCTTTGCAGTCTCCAGAATCAAGGATCATGCTTTGAACTTAGTTATTCATGAAGCATTTGACTCCTGAATAGTTGACTGGCTGTTGAATCAGTGATCACAGTTCTTCAAATATTCTTCTCCTCAAATATTAGAGAGAGCACTCTGATTGGGATATTTAGAGTAGCTCAGGGTAGTTCTCCCTGAACTACATCAGCAGCCCAAATGAAATTGAGCCAAGGGCCAACTCTAGACTCCAGCCAACTTTCCTACTCTTTATTGTTGGACTTGGTAAATATATCAACTTCTGAATATAAAATCTCCCTTCAGGTTTTCATTAAATATTCAGTTTCCTCTGACTAGAATACTCCCTAACCATCTGCTCTGGATAAACTTACTAGTCCTTAACTTTTAGGTCTCTTTTTAATCATTACTTTTAAAAAAAATTATTTTTTTTTCTTTTTCTGTTACTTCTTTCTTGAAGTCTTCCATGGTGAATGGTAGGATCAGGTGCTCTTTGTATGTGCCCCACGCACCATCAAACCTACAGACTTACTTGCATTGCACCCTTACTTCCCTTATTACCTCCTCTTGGAATAAAAGATCTGAACCTCTTATTGAAAGCCAACATTCTGTGATCTCAGTCCTATCCTTTTGCCCTGTGTGTTTGTCTCTTCTTAATCCTGTGTCTCTAACCTCTACCAGTTTCTTCTCAATAGCATTCAGGTATGGTGAAGTCACTTCTATCTTACGGAAACAACACCAAAAACCTCTATCCTATTTCCCTCTCTTGGAACCATACTTGGCAAAGGAATTATCTTCTCCACAACCCTACCTCCTAGTCACTTCTTAACCCATTGTAGTCTGATTTCTTTTCTTAGTAGTAGCAGTAAAAAAGATCACCTACAGTTTTTAAAGTCTTTATCTTGCCTTCTTAGTAACAGTTGACACAGTTGTCCTTTCCCACTTTCATAAAAAGCTTTCATCCTGTTTTCTTGCTACAGTGATACTTCAATGCTTTGGTTTCCTGCTATATTCTTCCCCCTTATTATTATTTTTGACTCTTTTCTGTTATTTATGCAACAAAAATTTATTGAGCCATCAATATATGTCAGGTACTGTTTGAATGATAGAGATACAGTAGTGAATAAGACAGATGTAGTTTTTGATCAAGTGTAGCTTACCCTTACTTAAATGTTTTCTGAGGTTCTACTTGGGGCTTTTTTCCTTTTTTTACTCCATAATCACTCCAATGAGCAATATTGCCTACTCATGACCTCAGTTATCATCAATGTGCTCATGACTGCCACATTTATGTTTTTGGCCCAGACCTCTCTCTTGAACTGTGGGACTGGCTACCTTTGGCCATTTCCACCTTAATATCACATAATATCCTTTAAACACAACATGATAAAAAAGGTAATAGTTTTATATTTTACCTCTCCTGCAATCTTCTCCTGGGCTCCTTATCTCTGACAATGGTACTACCATACTACCACCACCCAGTTATCTTTGACTTCTCCTGCTTCCTTGTCTTCCTGCTCCATCATCTGGGTTAAAATACCTACATCTCAATTCCTATAGCTACTGCTCTTTGTCTGGGTCACCACCATCTCTCTCCTGGATTACTACCACACTCCCCTTGTCTTCCTGGCCTAGACTTGCCTGTCTCTATTACATTATCCATATTGCAGCTGTAGTGATCTTTATAAAACATAAATATGATGATGTCACATACCTGTCAAATACATTTAGGAAAAATTCGGTTTTTTCAGTATAACTTTATAAGGTTATAACCTAGTACCCTGCTATCCTGTTCAGCTTTGCTGCTCTTCTCCTGTGCAGTCAACAAACCAGCGTTACTTAATTTTCAAAGCAGATTTTAATGTTCTTTTTTTGTTTAGAGTCTTCTATGTTCTTAGCACTGAGAATGCTGCCTCCCTGCTTAGTACTCCTGCCAGATATCCTTTTTCTAATCTCTGTCCTGCTAATTCCTACTCATCCATCATATCCTAACTTTGACATCATTTTCTAGGGAAAGTATTCTTAATAGCCCTCCCCTAGCCCCACGTTTAATTTGGCTGTCTTTTAGAAGACAGAATATTCTCCCCAAAATATATTTATTTTACTGAAGAGTTGTGGTTATGAAATACATTTTAATTGTTGATGTTGTATTCTTATTTGAATAACTGAGTTTCTAGTTGTGGAATTCCTTCGTTGTCTTTTTTGTTTGTTTGTTTTTGGTAAGGCCCCCAGGGTGCCTTTTACTTGCCACTGTGGTTCAAAAGAAGAAAATATAAGATGAGGATTTGATGAATAGTTAAGAAGGGACAAATTATTGTGTCCGCTTCTTGTTCTTGTTAACAGCGCAGGAAACGTCAAGTTTTTATTTAGCTGTTATATGGAGGAACAGTGCTAGTGGGTCTCTTGATGTTTAAAAACTAATTTTTAAGGACTCAGTAGTATATTTGCCTGGTGAAAGTGGGCAGGGAAGAGGAAGGATCCAGCCAAAGATGATTGGCCTTCTCTATAGAGCAAGATATTTCAAACTTTTGTTGTTGTTGAGACAGCGCCTCACTCACTCTGTTGCCCAGGCTAGAGTGCAGTGGTGCGATCTTGGCTCACCACAACCTCTGCTTCCCAGGTTCAAGCGACTCTCGCGCCTCAGCCTCCTGAGTAGCTGGGATTACAGGTGTGCACCACCACACCCGGCTAATTTTTGTATTTTTAGTGGAGACAGGGGTTCGCCATGTTGGTCAGTCTGGTCTTAAACTCCTGACCTCAGGTGATCCGCCTGCCTCAGCCTCCCAAAGTGCTGGGATTACAGGCATGAGCCACTGCGCCCAGCCATGTTTCAAGCTTTCTTGATCCAACCCAGAGTAAGAAATATTATTTTATTTTGCATCATGACACAGTACACTAATACATATATATATATAAAACTGAAACAGTTTAATGAACTTTTCTTATATTTACTACTTATGATGCACTCTGATATTTCTAATTCCATTCTGTTCTCTTCCATTAAACCAAAGCTGATCACAGTCCACTGGGTTGATTTCATGAGTCATGGATTACGACCCTGCCTACTGGGTTACAACCAGCAGTTTGGAAACAGTCCTGTAGAAGTAGCTGGTGACTTGAGGCCAGGTGCAGTGGCTCATGCCTGTAATCCCAGCACTTTGAGAGACTGAGTCAGGTGGGTCACCTGAGGTCAGGAGTTTGAGACCAGCCTGGCCAACATGGTGAAACCCTGTCTCTACTAAAAATACAAAAATTAGCCAGGCGTGGTGGCAGATGCCTGTAATCCCAGCTACTCAGAAGGCTAAGGCATGAGAATTCCTTGAACTCCAGAGGCGGAGGTTGCGGTGAGCCGAGATCGCACCACCACACTCCAGCCTGGGTGACAGAGTGAGACTCCATCTCCAAAAAAAAAGAAGTAGCTGATGACTTGAATCTATTTTCAAACTGACTAGTTCAACAAGCAGAATCATAGCCTACTGGGCAGGCCATGTGCATGACTAAATGTTACTGACTGCTTGTTCTGTTTGCAGCACTGGACCAGGAACTATACTTACTTTATATTCACCATGATGTTGAATATTAGTCTTCCTATTTTACATGGGGAAACTGAGGGTCAGAGGGGCAAGTAACTTACTTAGGGCCATATATATAGCAAAGGTCAGAACTAAGACTTGAACATATGCAAGTTAATCTTCCCAACGCCAAAACCCATGCATTTGCACCATATCAGTGAGTCTCCCAAGTAAGGAGCACTTCAATATACATGCTAAATTTAGAAGGGAATTAGTGACATTTAGGTGTCTTGAAAATTTTATAGTGGAAAATAACAATAAAAAGCCCCATTAAATGTGAGTTGAGACAGGCATAAACATTGACAAACAGTTAAATAGTGATAGATTATATTGGCTTTCCAGAGAGCTTAAGTCTTCATGCCTCTGCTCATCCAAGAGGTAGAGGTAATATCCTTAAGGCTGAGATATATGGGGTTTTCTTGTTGGTAAGGCAAATGAAATGTTCTAAGGCTTTACTACTGCACCAGAGCAGATAATAAGGCAATTAGAACTGTTAAATTGATGAAACACCAGACTGGGATGAATTATATTATGAATTACAAAGAAATAAGAGATTTTACAGCAACTTTTGAGACCAAAGAGGAAAGATATACCAGTAAAGTGAAGAGAAATTGATAGTTAAACTTAAAGTGCTGGATTTATTGACCTGAAAAAGCCAACTTTTAAACATTTTAGGGACAGTTTCAGACTATATCAGCTTTGTAAATAAGTGGAAAAAATTATCAGTTTCTGCTGATAGTTTAATTTCCTCTAATAAGATGAATTTAAAATGTATTTCTTCCTTTCCATTTTTTGAGCTGCAGCATACCCTAGGGATCATCTAGTCAAACCTCCTCATTTTATAAAATGATGAACCTGAGACAGGAAATTAAGCAGCTTATTCAGTATTACATTACGAAGTAGTTGAGTTGGAACTAGAACCCAGATTACGTGACATGTCATTGGCTTAACTTTATTTGACCTTAGAGTGTTGATAAGTAACTTCTTATATAAGTTGATTTATGGAATACTGTACTTTCTTTAGAATTCCCACCACATAAAATAATCACACTGCTAACACTTAATGCACTGTTTGCCAAAGATAGCTGGAAAACAATCACTAGAGAGAGGCAAGCCTTTCGTTTCAGTAAAGAGAGCACTGCCTGCTTTTTTGTTTTGTTTTGTTTTAAACAAAAGCTTTGGTTCATAATTTCAGTCTAAGATCCACAAACATGATCACATTATCATCCACACTTAGAAAACAGACTTCTGGAATACTCTTGAGTAACATGAGACTTAATATTTATTATATCATAAACTTTTCAGGTGTCACTGTAATTCTTGGTTTACACAAACAGGAAAACTATTCAATTGTAAGCTCTATCGTCCTTTAGAAAACTTTTTGGGATGTTATTCTCCTATATTCCCAAAAGTCTTTTCTAGATTCCAGAAACAATGTGTACATATATGCCTTTAGTTTAAGCAGGCACAACTAAGTCCTATTGTTTCAGTTACTGAATGTTAGATCTCTAATACCCATCATCTATATGATTTGTAACGCAGTTGGGCAGAATGACTGTTGAGTTACTATTTGTGCAAGCAATTTAATTGTAAAGCATTATATAGCTCTGTGTTATCAAGATACAATTATTTAGGTCAGAGTTATTTGGAGAATAAGACAATTAAAATTCCACCGATTGTTGAGTTGAGGAAGACTTCCAGGAAGAGATGGTATTTGAGCTAGGTCTGGAGCAAGTAGTAAATATGAGGAGGTAGGGATAGGGAAGGGCAGTCATTTCCTCTTAGAAAAAGAAATAAGGTAAAAGTCTCCAGAGCTCATTTAGGAAATGACTAGGATATATTTGGGGGCATGGCATGGACATTGTGACAGGAATATAGAAAGTGTGGAATGTATATTGAGAAATACACACAGAGGTTTTTTAATGTCCTTATTAGAAGTTTGGAATTCCATAAGCATTGTTTCTGTTTGATTATTTTTGGAAAGCAAGGGAATTCCAGGGACAATTTGAAGGTTGCATTGTAGAAGAGAGCAGTTGTTTCCTAGTCATTTCATGATTTTTTTCCAGATAGTTTTTTTTTTTTTTTTTTTTTTTTTTTGAGACGGAGTCTCGCTCTGTCACTCAGGCTAGAGTGCAATGGTGCGATCTTGGCTCACTGCAACCTCTGCCTCCTGGGTTCACGCCATTCTTCTGCCTCAGCTTCCTGAGTAGCTGGGACTACAGGCACCCGCCACCATGCCCAGCTAATTTTTTTATATTTTTAGTAGAGACGGGGTTTCACTGTGTTAGCCAGGATGGTCTCGATCTCCTGACCTGGTGATCTGCCTGCCTCAGCCTCCCAAAGTGCTGGGATTACAGGCGTGAGCCACCGCACCCGGCCTCCAGCTAGATTTTTTAACTTAGAACCAACCTGATCTCTGATAGACTATGTCTAGTTAAGTGCTACATAGTAAGGGGTTACCCAGTCATTGTTTACTTAAAGTGAATGAATTTCTGCATAGGGGATTCTTTTAAATAGAGGCAGTTTTGTTTTATTGCAAAATTTGTTTTATTTTGTTTTGTTTTTAATGCAAATTTATGAATAGAGCACATAAAGCTGGCATTGTCATATTTGCCAACACCATTTCACATGTAGGTAAAGCATGTATGAAAGAATAAACAGTAAGCATATGAGTGAATGAAGGACAAATTAAGCCAAATAAACTTGAATGCTCTTAGTTGTATTGAATTTTTAATGGAGTAGAATTATAAAATTAATATTTGATAGAAACTAATATCTAATTTTCACTAAAATGATTAATCCTATTTTAGGAAAATTAAAGTCAAGTTAATTATAAATATGGACTAAAATTAGCAGTTGAATCACAAGGAAGATAATGACAGGATTATATTGAATTGGGGGTCATGTGTGACACGGTGCCATAGATGTTATGTTAAATACAGTTTTATTTAAATCATTAATTACTTGGAAGAAAGCATGCAAGAAAAGCCTCAAAGGATGCTAAATTTGGATTGTAATTAGAACAGAGAACTGAAAAGAGCTAGAGTGACGAGGCATGTCTCGGTAGATAAACAATGAAATTCCCTTTGAACAATTAATCCCCTTGAGGGAAAGTAGAGTAGATTTTCGCATTAAAAATATTTTGTTTCTAATTTGGCATTTGCCAATCTGAGTAAAAATTGAGTACCTTATTTAAGAGACTTTCTTTTTATGTTGTGATCCTTTGTACTTATTCAGGATGTTAATAACTAAAATCTTCATAATATGTAAAATCTAGATACAGGTACCTTGGAGATATTGCTGGTTCAGTTCCAGACCATCACAATAAAATGAGTCACACAAATTTTTTGGTTTCTCAAGTGCATATAAAAGTTATGTTTGCTCTGTATTGTAGTATATTATGTGTGCAATAGCATTACATCTAAAAAATGTACGTACCGTAATTTAAAAACACTTTATTGCTAGAAAAATACTAATAATCATCTGAGCCTTCAGCGAATTGTAATCTTTTTGCTGGTACATATTTTGCCTCAACGTTGATGGCTGCTGATTGACTAGGATGGTGGTTGCTGAAGGATGGGGTGGCTGTGGCAATTTCTTAAAATAAGACAATGAAGATGGCTGCATTGATGGACTCCTTTCATGAATGATTTGCTGTAGCCTGCAATGCTGTTTGATAACCTTTTACTCACAGTAGAACTTCTTTTAAAATTGGAATCCTCTCAAACCCTTCTAGCGCTTCATCAACTAAGTTTATGTATAGTATTATGATTTTTTTGTCATTTCAGAAGTATACTTCATCTCAAGAAACCATTTTCTTTGCTTATCCATAAGGAGTAACTCTTCCCCTGTTAAATTTTATCATGAGATTGTAGCAGTTCGGTCACATCTCTGCTTCTGTTTCTCTTGCTATTTCTACCACATCTACAGTTACTTCTTCCACTGAAGTCCTGAACCCCTCAAAGTTATCTGTGAGGGTTAGAATCGACTTCCCCCAAACTCTTGCTAATATTGATATTTTGACCTCCTCCCATGAATCATGAATGTTCTTAATGGCATCTAGAATCGTGAATCCTTTCCAGAAGGTTTTCAAATTTTCTTTGCCCAGATCCATCAGAGGAATAACTGTCTATGGCAGCAATAGCTCTACAAACTGTATTTCTTACATAATAAGACTTAAAAGTTGAAATTATTCTTTGCTACATGGGCTGCAGAATGGGTGTTGTATTAGCAGACATGAAAACAATATTAATCTCCTTGTACACCTCCATCAGAGCTTTTGGCTGACTAGGTGCACTGTCAGTAAGCAGTAATATTTTGAAAGGAGTCTTTTTTTCTGAGCAGTAGGTCTCAACAGGGAGCTTAAAATATTCATGCTATAAACAGTTATGCTGCCATCCGTGCTTTGTCATTTCATTTATAGAGCACAGGCAGAGGAGATTTAGCATAATTCTTAATGGGCCCTAGAATTTTTGGAATGGTAAATGAGTATTGGCTTCAACTTAAAGTACTAGCTGCATTAGTGCCTAGCAAGAGAGTCAGCCTCTTTTTTGAAGCTTTTAAGCCTAAGCATTGATTTCTAATTTCTACCTATGGAAGTTGACCTAGATGACATTTTCTTCCAACAGAAAGCTGTTTCGTCCATGTTGAAAAATCTGTTGTTCAGCGTAGCCACCTTCATCAGAGATCTTAGCTAGATCATCTAGATAACTTGCTGTAGCTTCTACATCAGCACTTGCTGCTTCCCCTTGCACTTTGATGTTATGGAGACGTCTTCTTTTCTTAAACCTCATGAACCAATCTCTGCTAGCTTACAGCTTTTCTTATGCAGCTCCCTTACCTCTTTTAGCCTTCATAGAATTGATGTGAGTTAAGGCCTCGCTCTAGATTCAGCTTTGGTTAAGGCAATGTTGTGGCTGGTTTGATCTATCCAGATCACTAAAACTTTCTCCATGTCAGCAAGAAGGCTGTTTTGCTTTATTATCATTCATGTGTTCACTGGAGTAGCACTCTTAATTTCCTTCAAGAAGTTTTCCTTTGCATTTACAACTTGGTTAACTGTTTGGCACAAGAGGCCCAGCTTTAGGCCTGTCTTGGCTTTCCACATGCCTTTCCCACTGAGCTTAATCATTTCTAAATTTTTTTTCTCCCTTGAGATAGAGTCTTGTTCTGTTGCCCAGGCTGGAGAGCAATAGCCTGATCTTGGCTCACTGCAACCTCTGCCTCCAGGGTTCAAGTGATTCTCCTGCCTCAGCCTCCTGAGTAGCTGGGATTACAGGCATGTGCCACGATGTCTGGATAATTTTTGTATTTTTAGTAGAGACGGGGTTTCGCCATGTTGGCCAGGCTGGTCTCAAACTCCTGACCTCAGCAATCCACCCGCCTCAGCCTCCCAAAGTGCTGGGATCATAGGCATGAGCCACTGTGCTTGGCCAATCATTTCTAACTTTTGATGTAAAGTTCCTTTCACTTCCTTTCACTTGAACACTTAGAGGCCATTATAGAGTTATTGACTGACCTGATTTTAATATTGTGTCTCTGGGAGTAGAGAGGCCTGAAGAGAGGAAGAGAAATGAGAGAACAGCCAGTCAGTGGAGCAGTCAGAATATACACATTCATCGATTGAGTTTGCCATCTTATATAGGCACAGTTTGTGGGACCGTAAAACAATTACAGTAGTAACATAAAAGGTCAGTGATCACAAATCACCATAAAATATATAATAATAGTGAACAAGGTTGAAGTATTGCAAGAATTATCAAAATGTAAGAGACACAAAGTGAGCACATACTTTTGGAAAAAAGGCACTGACAGACTTGTTTGACACATGATTACCACAAACCTTCAATTTTTTTTTTTTTTTTTTTGAGACACAGTCTTGCTCTGTTGCCCAGACTGGAGTGCAGTGGCACGATCTCTGCTCGCTGCAAGCTTCGCCTCCTGGGTTCACGCCTTTCTCCTGCCTCAGCCTCCCGAGTAGCTGGGCCTACAGGCACCCGTCACCACGCCCAGCTAATTTTTTGTATTTTTAGTAGAGATGGTCAAACCTTCAATTTCTTAAAAAGAAAGAATGAAATAAAAAAACAAAAATCCAACATCGGCAAAGTGCAGTAAGATAAGATAATGCCTGTGTATGATTTCATAGGACCCAGATACCCATTCGTTTATAGAGAAAATGTTTTAAGATTGAGAGAAATTCTAAAACTGGAAACCTGTGGTCACTCTGTGGAGAAGCTATAGCTCTAGAAATGTTTTCAGGAGTGTTTCAGATTACTTATTGGGAAGACATTTTCATTTTTTGATGCCAGATATAATGACATCAAAAATACCCTTAATACATTTTTTAGTTCACTCCGTCCATTAAGCAGATAATCCCGCAAAGCAACGTCCCAGAGAGATGTTAGTTTCCCCAAAAGCCCAGGCTGTGGAGACCGGGATAGTGTAACTTGAGCCCAAACTTACTTCCTTAACAGTCAGTAATGCTCACCCTGAATATTAAATCAGTGAAACTCTACTAGAAATTGCCTCTCATATCTTTTGGAATTTTCTCCTCTTAAACTATTAACTCTTTCATTTTACCATTAAATTAAAGTGTTTTATTTTTTGGAAAGTCCTTATCTAGTTAAAACCTGGATGCCATAAAGAAAAGATTGATAGGCGATTATATAGATATTATAAAATAAAATTTTTCTAGGGAAATAGCGAAAGTGGGGAAAAAGGAAGAAAAATCAACGTGGAAATATAAATGACACACTGGGGAAAGTATTTACTATCTATACAACGATAAAGGATAGAGATACAGAATATAGAGAGAGCTCTTACACATTAGTAAGAAAGAGATGAACACTGCCAAATAAAAATGGGAAAGAGTATAATCAGGAAATTCACTAGCAAAAAAAAAATAGGATTGGATGACACTTAAAATATTAATGGTAGCACTGTGTATTGGCATGGTTGTGAGCACTTTATAGTTATTAGACAATTTAATTTTCCCAATAACTCATATGGTAGATACTATTATTATCCTTGCTTTACAGTTGAGGAAACTGAGACACCATGAGGTTAAGTAACTTTGAACCAGTGGAACTAGGATTCAAATTCAGGCAATTTAACTCTAGACAATCACTATATTATACCTCATCAGTAATCAAAGAAATGCAAATAAGCACATGGTAATATTATTAGTCACTTATACAATGGGCATAGATGAAAACACCAGTATTAAATGTTGGTGAGAGAAATGGGCTCGTTTCTCACTGTTGGTGAATATGTCAATTGATAGGACATTCGTAGAAGGCCACTTGTCAGTATATATCGCTAAGTAAAATGTGACCTCAAAATACCATGCTAAGATTTTCATCTAAAGGAAATCTGCAGGCAAGGGCATACATGTATGTACAATGATGTTCATCTCAGTTATTATTATAATATTGACAAAATGGAAATAAATGTTCATCAGGAGGATATTGCTTAAAGTATGTCACATGCAATCAGTGAAACACTATATTGTTATTAAAAATCTCAGATGGAGGGTTGTATGTATTAACATAGAAAAACTTCTATAACCTATTCTATAACCTATTTAGTGAGACTAGACCAAAATCACCATGAGAGAGAGGATAGTTGTTATTTTGTTAGTTGCCCACTGCTTGGCATATCATATCATTTGGTAAATTTTGGATGGATGGATGGGTGGGTGGATGGATGGATGTGAGATTATGATATAGTGGAAAGGTTCCAAGAGTTGAAACTGAAAGATTTATGTTCTTGTGTCATCCTAGTAACAACAGATCACTTGAATTGAAGTCCTTTAAAATGTTGATGTTCCCATGTATTTCTTAAAAAAAAAAAAATTTGAGCTTGCATTAGTGTCTGTTTCAATTACTTAGGACTGCCATAACCAAATTACCACAAACTGGGTGGCATAAAAACAACTAAAATTTATTTTCAAATTTCTAGAGGCTAGAAGTTCAAAATCAAGGTGTCAGCAGGGCCATTCTCCCTCCAAGAGGCTTAGGGAAGAATCCTTCTTTGCCTCTTTGGCTTAATGGTTGGCAGCGATGTTTGGTATTCCTTGGTTTGTGGCAGCATAACTCCAATCTCTATCTTTGTCTTCATGTGGCCATCTACCTTATGTGTCTTCCCTAATAAAGACACCAGTCCTTGGATTTATGGCCTACTCCAATTCATTATGACCCCATCATAACTATATCTACAAAATCGAAATTTCCAAAGAAGATCACATTCTGAGATTCTGGGTTGACATGAATTTTGGGTAACATTCAATCCAATACAACATCTCAGCTGAATATAGTCTTAAGAACAGAGTCTTTCAGAATATCCAAGCTTCAGAGCTTTCCTTTTTTAAAAAATCAAAAATTACTTCAGTTTAATTATTCTGACTGGAAACATTTATAAAACTTAGGAATACATTAAAGTATCATCCAAGCAACTGAAAATAATATTTAATCTCAGGATAAAATAAACTCAACACTTGATAACTCATAATAAACACAAAATATCTTAAAGAGAGAATGGGTCCTAGTCTTATATTACTAGACTATTAACTGATATATTGTATTATCATTTTCACAAAGAGAATGTGTTAACTAACATGAAGGAAGATTGGTTAATAGTGGAATGACAGAATAAGGAAAATCACAGGGTAAACATTTGCTTTGCCCATCTAAGTGCTGTCCAGGGGACAGGAATTCTGAGTGTACTTTTTATTATTTGTGAGATCATCCTGTCTCCTTCATGTAAATTTGTAGTTACTGAATGCTACTTTTTAGCAGTGGAACTTTTTTTCTTCCAAAAGCAATCTTACGCAGATTCCAAGCATATATAAAACAGTTAACAAAAAACAAAGTGCCTATGCGACACCTTCTTGAAATGCTTATGCTCTAGGAAAGACCAAAATCTACTTTAGTTATGAAGCATTCCATTTATCTAATTCTCTTTTTTTCTGGTTCCATGCTCACCAGTCAACTTTCTGGTGAGGCTGTAGTATTTTATATAGGTCTGCCTATCACAGGAGAATGGGCTAGCCTAATGGAGAACGCTTTTCCAGTGATGGTATTATGATTCTCTCTCTTCTTTTTTTTTTTAGATGGAATCTCACTCTGCCACCTAGGCTAGAGTGCAGTGGCACGATCTTGGCTCACTGCAACCTCTCCCTCCCAGGTTCAAGCAATTCTCCTGCCTTAGCCTTCCGAATAGCTGGGCTTACAGGCGTGCACCACAACGCCCAGCTAATTTTTACGTTTTTAGTAGAGACGAGGTTTCACCATGTTGACCAGGCTGTTCTTGAACTCCAGACCTCAGGTGATCCACTCGCCTCAGCCTCCCAAAGTGCTGGGATTAGTCATGAGCCATAATTTTTAAATTGTATTTAAAAATACAATTCTCATTGTTTAAAAATTGGCATTCGACTATAATATATCAGCCTCATTAATCAATGTTATTCTGCCCTTAAGTCATGAGTCCACTTATGGTGGGCCCACAGATTGTGAGCCTGAGAACTAGAAACTTGGCTACAATTAATTGACCAAGGAAGGGAGGGCTTTTCAATGAGGCCCTTCAGTAGACTACCTCCTCATATCTCTTTTATGAGACATAGAGACCTACTATGTCAGGTTGTGTTCCAACCTGACGTAGTCTTTAGTTCCATGAGTGTTAATTTTTTCTTATTTGAA